>NC_073400.1:20393211-20474216 GCF_028641065.1 Leucoraja erinaceus | reverse complement strand
GGTTATTTCTCTTCCTGACATTGGCCGAATTGATTTCAGAAATTGTCAAGCACTTAATTGATACCCGTAGAAATACCCGCGAGATGGCCACAAATATGTGAAAACTGGATGCGTAATATCCTTGATTTGTATTCATATTTCTGCAGTGGAAATATGTATAATTTGAGCAAACGTCACGTTTTATGGCACCAGAGTAATTATCATTGAAAGATACTGCATTGTGTGTTGCACCATCTACCCAATCCCGTGCCTGCATGTTTTTTTTTTTCTCTACGGAACAGCTACAGGTCTGCTTGAAGTCTGTAGACTGGGCAATGTTCAAGGACTCGGCAACGTACCTGAATGAATTCACCACAGTCGTTATAGACTTCATAAGGAACTGTGTGGAGGACTGTGTTACACCAAAAACCTTCCTTCGGTTCTGGTGACGCAGAGATCTCTAAGAAGTCCAGATACGACCTTGACAAGGCCATCAAAAAGACCAAAATGGAATTCTGCTCTATAGAACTGCTCTAAGCTGGAGGATGAGACAGATGTTCGGCCACTGTGGCAGGGCTTGAATAACATCACCTCCTCCAAGGCGAAATCAGGAGATATTTCAGGTGAATCCATCATCCTTACCCGAGATATCAATTTTATAAACCTTCTTAAATGTGAGACAGTATTTGTTAAAACCCCAGTTGCTATTGATTTTCAACAACAAATGCAATTTCTGAGAATAGAGTTCAATAGCGATTAATTCTTCAGCCCATCGATCAATAAAATCAACCGCTCTTTGGGTGATGACCACGTAAATCGAATCCATTCACACTGCGGCGGCAGTATTTTGGGTAATTACCTCTCCGAGGTAATTCAGAAATAGCTGGTATACTCACAATCAATCCTATTACTTTTACTTTTACGTTTATGTCAAGGATGGAGAACATGCGTTTGTCGAATGGCCATAAATGGCAAATACTTTTCTTAAAGAGTGTTGCAGACGTCGCTTTCTACTTAATCTATAATTGATTCTTCACAGACGATGACATGATATAACGTAAATCGTATTTTCCGATGGTTTTACCACGAAATTGGTCAGCTGTGAACATCAAGTAACAGGACACAGTTTAAATGAAATTGTTCTGGAACCTCACATTCACAGCAAAACAACATTTCACGTGCGTGAGTCATGGTACAGAGGACGCCACAAATCCTAAAAAGTGGACGGATATGTTATTTCTGTTGGAGATAAACAATTAGCTACACGTTGCTTGTCACTGTAGTCGAGGTAAGATATTTGTAATTTTCCATACAGTGAATTAGATGAATGAAGCACACGCCATTGCACTTCAGGACACTTGTAAATAGGATTTTATAATACATTTTATGAACAGCGGCGAATTAGTTAGTATTTGGGTTACGGCTTGCTAGTATAATTGTCATGGTAAACCCCACCTTCTTCTTGCTTCAAGTTTTCTGCAACTATAGACATAAGAAAGGTGGAAACTATTACGGAAATATTCGCGAATACCACGGCTCAAATCTGAGCACAGTCCACAGATACAACAGAAAGCTTTGTGATTGTCAATTAAGCGATTAATATATCTTCCAGAAATATACATACATATTTTTGAATTAGTTGAAGTGTAGATGATGTCCCCTAGACTATGATGAGTGAGGAAGTGCGAATCGTTGGGCAAATGCCGCGGTCGCGGAGGGATGATATGGATGGATGGTGAAGCAATGCCGTGAAAAATATGCACTCACCGGAAAGCAGAATTGGAGGAGGAAGTAAAGGTTTGATGTGGTGGAATTGTATTTGGATCTTACGTAAATTCAGTAGAAAGATATGCGTGATATAGAGGCTGATAAGTGAAGAAGCAGGGGCTGTTACTGTTGTTTGAAAACGGGAAAGGGTGGATGCGAGTAGCTGAGCAATGAAACCTACTGATTCCAGCACAGCACATACAAGGAAACAAATTAAATCACTGAAGCATTGTGCAACAATAAATAGGATAGCTGATTTACCAACAGAAAAAAATAACCATTCTAACTGTGGCTGTGTGGTGGCTGTGTGGAATGAGCTTCCAGTGAAGGTGGTGGAGGCAGGTTCGTTTTTATCATTTAAAAATACAATTGGATAGTTATATGGACGGGAAAGGAATGGAGGGTTACGGTCTGAGCGCAGGTATATGGGACTAGGGGAGAATACGTGTTCGGCACGGACTAGAAGGGTCGAGATGGCCTGTTTCCGTGCTGTAATTGTTATATAGTTATATGGTTAACTGAATATATCATTGGACGCATCACGCTGTCTCTTTTCTTGTGAAACGAATAAATAACTAAATATGCTCCCTTAAGTATATGGTGAGGGGGGGGGGGGGGGGGGGGTTAATAGGAACCCGACGGACAAAGTTTCTACACAAAAGATGGTAGGTATATGAAAAGCAATGCCGTATGAGGTAGTTGATGCGGGTGAATTCACAGCGTATAAGAAATAATTAGACAGGTAAATAGATAGGATAGATTTAAGGGATGTGGGCCACACGTAAGCAGATGGGACTAGTGTAGATAATACATGTTGTTCGTCGTAGGCAAGTTAGATGGAAGGGCCTGTTTCCACGTTGTATGACTCTATGACTATGAATCCATGATCTGATGCGGGTGAGTCTACCGCTGAGAGAGAAACAAAATCAAAGACCAGAGCTTCTCTCCGGAGATGCTGCCTGGCCCGCTGAGTTACTCCAGCATTTTGTGTCTACCTTCAAAGGCCATAGCAACAGAGGTGCCTGAAGACTGTAGGGTGCCAATCAATAGCAAATAAAAAATAATGCTAGTGAGGACTAATTTAAGAGAGACACGTGATTCTTGGACAAGGAAATGACGCAAAGGCATTATGTCTTTTGTGCAACTGCTGAAAATCATGTAGTGAAAGGGAGATGACGGTTGAACCGTCAGAAATCGGGGTCCACTTTAATCGCAACATAGTCTAAAAATAAGAGCACAATAAATTTTCAAATCGCTGCACTGACTTTGCATTCATTTCCCCCATTATTATTAAAATGATCTGACACTAACATCATCAGGCAAAAGAGAATATTCCAATGTGTAGCATATTCAGAATGTTTAGCGAATGGAAGAAACCGGTGTTATTACACTAGGAGATACGGTTGAGCGTTATTAAAGGTTCTATAATCATTGGTTACATCGTCAGCAACTATTGCCAAGTCCTGCAGAAGAGCTAAGATCTCGGATCAGATATATAAACATGTTAGATCTAATTTCTTCAAACTTACTGATCCTTTGAAGTATTAGGTCACTTTGCTCTTCAAAACATAAATGAATATAACATGTAATGAATACCAAGTTCAACAGGCAACAGGCATATTTATGTTGATAAAATGAAATTGGTCGTTGATGAGGACACCTGATCGATCTTAACAACTGTAGGTTGGACACCCTCCCCACTGTATTTGATATAATCATTTTGGCTACCATAGGACAGGTGTTTATTTCAAACACGCAAATCCCAAACATAACGTTATTAATTACCTCAACCCCTGAGTCCAAAACATTAACGCGTTTATCTTATAGCATGGCAGAAGTATATCAGGAAGCATATATCTCAGTATGAAAGAAAATGTACACAGCCAGCACCAAAAAGGAGCAAACATGCAAACTGCAGCGCGTTCTAATATTTGTAATACTGAAAATCCATTCTCACTATAATCCAGACTACTCTATGCGTTTGACCAGAAATTGAGGAAATTAAATTGTTATCTCCTGACTACATCACTTTCCTTGTTATTCAATTGGTTAGTAATACCAGCGCAAACGCGTGGAAAGCTGCGATACCTGGTTCGCTGCGAAGATTGTTTGCTGATCAAAGGGGATAAAAAAAACAATACATTCCATAATAGGACACGTTTCACGTCAGGAGCACGATGCACACATATATCAATTATTCATTGAGTTGTCGCGGCAATCTGAGCCAAATTTCGTCTGCGACAGTAGTCTCCCTCTTTATTTGGACGAAAAAGAAAACTGGCTGCATAACGTCAAAATACGCGTTTTTTTCTTTATATTGTTGTACCGGTATTGAGCTCCAATGCATTAGGTGGTTTGTATTTTGGGTTGGCATTGTACGTTTTACTGTATGTTTTTCCTGTTGCTTTAATGGGTCTGAAAACGTTTTGGCGCCAACTCTGGCGAAGGACGAATTCCGGAACCATGGGTCATCTGGTTAGTTCTGAGGAGGGTTAAATATAGCCAATAACCTGGCCTCAACTACCCTCTGTGGCAGAGAGTTCCAGAGATTCACCACTCTCTGTGTGAAAAAAAGTTTTTCTCATCTCGGTTTTAAGGGATTTCCCCCTTATCCTTAAGCTGTGACCCCTTGTCCTGGACTTCCCCAACATCGGGAACAATCTTCCTGCATCTAGCCTGTCCAATCCCTTAAGAATTTTGTAAGTTTCTATAAGATCCCCTCTCAATCTCCTAAATTCTAGAGAGTATAAACCAAGTCTATCCAGTCTTTCTTCATAAGACAGTCCTGACATCCCAGGAATCAGTCTGGTGAACCTTCTCTGCACTCCCTCTATGGCAATAATGTCCTTCCTCAGATTTGGGGACCAAAACTGTACGCAATACTCCAGGTGTGGTCTCACCAAGACCCTGTGCAACTGCAGTAGAACCTTCCTGCTCCTATGCTCAAATCCTTTTGCTATGAAAGCTAACATACCATTCGCTGTCTTCACTGCCTGCTGCACCTGCATGCCTACTTTCAATGACTGGTGTACCATGACACCCAGGTCTCGCTGCATCTCCCCTTTCCCTAATCGGCCACCATTTAGATAATAGTCTGCTTTCCTGTTTTTTTGCCACCAAAATGGATAACCTCACATTTATCCACATTATACTGCATCTGCCAAACATTTGCCCACTCACCCAGCCTATCCAAGTCACCTTGCAGTCTCCTAGCATCCTCCTCACAGCTAACACTGCCCCCCAGCTTAGTGTCATCCCCAAACCTGGAGATATTGCCTTCAATTCCCTCATCCAGATCATTAATATATATTGTAAATAGCATGTTTTACCCATGCCGTGTAATTCAAAAGCAAAGAACACACGTTCACACACTTTTGACAGGAATTGATGGAGGATAATTTTTGAGGTTTTCACATTGGGCTTTTTTTTCAAACGGAGAACAATGGAACGCTTCTATAATTTCAAATATAACATTTGGAAGGGTAGTTATCTCCATACATCAAACATTGCTCACAGTAGTTGCACATAATTCGCTGTTTAGTATTTTGCGGGAACATTCTAATTAATAAACCTTAGAGTGAATTATTTGAAACTAATTACGCTTTGATGAAGTCACCTGCCTTTTTATACATTATGACGAACGCAACAAAATAGACAATACTCATTGAAAGAGCATTACATGCGATTTCATAGCAATATTCATTTCGTGCCTCAGTGTACATCACATGATACGAAGAGTCAAGTTATACAATCAAGCGTAATATTTATTATAGCATGGGAAACTGAACAACTTATATCGATATTGTTTTATTTTTAATGATGTTAATATAATTAAACGATCGGACTGGAAGGAAAGGTTAAAACATGAAAATACAACCAGGCTACAATCTGGAAACTTGATATTCACTTGTTTGAAAAATATGCATATTTTCGAAATCCATTGCTCCATAAGCCCCCACACTTGCCTTCGCTCAACAATTCGGACATGAACAATGCGATTTGTGCTTCACTTAAAACTTACCAAATGATCTCAACTTTTCTTCACTCAAGGTAACCTCTGAATCTGAAACAAAAATACAAATTAAGTAATTTAAATTCCTGTTGGTATATTAGCTAAAGCGTGTTCGTATCGAAACGTCAATGTGATTTCTTGCACTAAGTGAGTTTCAAAAAGGTATTTGTATAACATCCATAAGAGCTACGAGTTCAAAGCTGTAGCGGCGAATGGGATGGCAGAGAGAGTTGTAACTTCTGTCCAAAAATATTTCTGAGACTAGTGGCAAGTATAATTGACGGATATTTACATGACCAGAATTATGTTCAATTCGAGTTCAAAGAAATTCCGTTGTCCATTATTTTGTTGTGAACTGTTATTCGTTTAACGTAATTGTATGCAACGTGATAAACTGTACCGAAGCGATAGAAAAATCATTGGTTTGGCGCTACTAAAGAAATAATATGGAAATTCACAGCACTCATATTGTCTGGTTAGCTGGGCAGAAAACAACAGCGACGAAAATGTAATGAATAAATTCACGTAATAACATATTAAGATCACGCCGAACGGCATATTAATACAGTGTAAATGGGAAAACATCTAGGACAGTAGAGAAGCAATAGTAAACCGGAATACATAGCCAGAGATTGTAAAAGACAATCGAATAGATCTAAAATACATTTTGGACCTCCTGTTGATTATTACATTTAGTTCTGGTCGCGACAATTTCAATCCCAATAACAGACTACTGTAATTACAGCATACATTCTATCAATCAAGCTGTTTCCTTGGCAGAATTTTCATATCATGACGTCGAACACAACTGTTGTTAATCACATCGACCGCCTTTCCTGATGTATAACAACTTTCAACCCGGAAAATTGAAAGAGACGGGCACAAATCTAACTGAAATATAACACCCTCCCCTATCGTAGACTTGCGTCTAGATTGCTCTAGAACTGTGATCCAAACACTATGCTCCAGAACAGAACAATCCGAATGTTCATAGTTGTCAGCCAAAGTCAAATCATTGCCCGGGTATACACTCTAAACTTCCTGACGGGTGTGCCATATTGTACATGCCATGATATCTCTATCATTATGTAGTAGCTTTGGTGAGGTATCCCAAATATCCTAAACAAGTACATATAGCGACATCGTTTCCTTCACTTATAGAGTCTCTTAATAGAAATATAGGCGCCACCCAATCGTTTCGATGGGAACGCAGGTTAGATTTCTCTGATTTCTACAGGAGGATTCTAACCCCTTTGAATATCAATGTTTCACGGGCTGCGTTTTGCTGTTTTATCAAAAAGTGAAAATCACATCCAATTTGAGCACTTTGTGTTCCATCTGCCATGTTTGTAAATTTCATTTTTCGCACGACTAAGCAGAATATCATGATGGTTTGGCTCGTTCCGGTTCTGTCCAGCTTATTCACCACTAAGTATTCCTCAAGAAGGTTAAAATACTAATGCCATATAAGTGGGCATCGATCCGGTGTGTGGTGTTAATTCTAAATGGCTAATCTCCTACGTAGAGGGCGGCATGTTGCAGTTAGCCAACCTTTAATTCCCGAATGGATATCGACTCTAATGCTCTATGAGTGTTGCTCATCGTGATGAAATTACAATCAACGCAACCTTTGCTGAATGGTATCATTAAATGGTCGGAATTGTACCACAACTTGTCACTACGTCATATTCCAGGTGTCACTAGATCATTTACCATCGGAGGCAAGGAATTTATGGTATTAACGGACGAACAATTGATAACAGTAAATTTAACTATGCTACGAAATGATCCCGTTGTGACGTTAAGGAGATGTATTGCAACCAAGTATCCTCCAGTACCACACCACCATGCTGAACGGATGGTACTGGTAAAGCAAGGTGACGTGCTAGTTCATGAAAGGTCCGAGAGCACCATGTGTATTCTGACGGAGAGTGCAGAGCAGAAGGCCTTAAAAAACTGCGGGTCAGGCTTTGCTACTGGAGCCTGAATGCTAATGTAAAACGATGGATTATGATTGTCACGTACAGATTAGTATTTACACAGTTTTAATTATCAATATGTTTTTAGTTTTAGGCATAATTGAAAACAACATAAGAAGTCGAAGGCCCTGATATGTGTCAAGCAGGTGGGAGATGAAATAGAGAATCAGCAATTACTTCCAGACAGTGTAGGAGATAGCGCTATTGGCATGGATCACTTGTGCTTGGCCAAGATCTATGGAGTGGAGGGGAGGGGTGTGAGATCATTGTGAAAATGTCTGGAAATAACTTAATTGGGCAAGATTGTAATCTGTTCAAACTAAATGCAATACTGGAAAACCCGGTTAACTTACTAACGATATGATAACTTGAAGGACATCGTGGATACAAATAGTGCAGTTGTTAGAGTACGAAAATCGTACTCTAACTTTAGAGTTAGAGTACGATTTTCGTACTCTAACTTTACAGTGAGATTTATAGTGTAGGAAGAGTCAAACGTTAAGCGAGATATGACAAGATCAGGTAAGCAGGCTCACAAATGAGGAGTGGGAGAACAGCTGCCTTGCTAGTCACGTATAAATGAAGAATAGATGGTCACAACCTTTCATTAAGCATAGGAATCTGATAATGCATTTGAAATCATACATTCTGCATGTGATCAGACGATAACCAGAATGCTGTATCGTTCTGACATAATTTGTGGTTAACCAAGAATGTTTATTCTCTCTAAGGAAAGCTTGAGAAACTGATCAATGCTGTGTGAGATTTTCTTCTCCTTCCCGACCTCATCCGTAGATAGGAATGCGACTGGATTACACGAGACAGCCAAATCAGGATGCAGGTCGCACAAACATATCGCTCCAACTAGGTAAATGAGTAGATATCCGCGACCAGTGAGCAGCAGGCCAGTATTTCTGCCGCTGAATTGTCATGGGGATCAGCGAAAACATTTGCCTTGGGAAGCAGTTCGCATTCTGCTGTCAGTTTTACCCCAGTGATCCGTTGTAGGAGTAACAAGTATTTGTTTAAGGCCGTGCACCGGGTTAAAAAAAATGTTATGGGCACGGTTACTGTTCAGTAACATTACATTTCAGTTGTTGAAATACATGTCTTTAATAATTATCATCAAGTAAGCTTAATTAAATGTTTATTACCATTAATATTTTAAGATGTTATTCAAATTAAAAGCCAACATATATTTCAGTTGTCCTCAAATTATCATTACCTCTCGTTGTTAAAATGCCCTGATCCTCGTGCAGTTTATGCATCGCCTATCGTCGCACGCAAGTTATTGCAATAGGATACGTACAGCAGGAAAAGATGCAGTCAGCAATATGGACACAAGAAAATGCGACAACTTATTTTGATCCTGCGACCATATCCTGGGTAGTTCTGCTTCAGTGCTAATTATGCATCGTTCAGGGACCACAGTATTATCGATAGATTATAAGTTTCTATATTCCAGAGGGAAAATGATTTTCCTCGCATTCTCCGCTTCTGCACTACTTTTCCGAATGCAATGATACTCTCAAATATTAAGAATGATTCGTTATCGCACCAAATTATGTAATCATCCTAGTAAATAACTCTAAGCGGAGATCTTCCGTGTGTCAAACAGTGAGTTTAAAGAAAAAACTGAATCCAAAAATACAGATATGCAATGCGCTTACATGTGGTTTTAATTTTCAGTTCTTGAGCTGAAAGTGGAAAATAGCATGAGTACTACCAGAACGCCATTGCAAAGACGGATGGACGATTTTGAAAGGGAAAAGAAGTTCTTTAAATCTTAGCACATTTCTGTGCATCATTTAAAAATATGGTGTTCCAGAATGCTTCATTGTTTTCTTTTTAATGGATGGTAATATATATATATAACCATATAACCATATAACAATTACAGCACGGAAACAGGCCATCTCGACCCTTCTAGTCCGTGCCGAACACGTATTCTCCCCTAGTCACATATACCTGCGCTCAGGCCATAACCCTCCATACCTTTCCCGTCCATATATCTTTGCCCTTAAATAGTGATCTAGCGAAATTTAAGCATTGCATTGATGTTAACGGATATCAGGTATCGGTCCATGTCCCCCCCCCCCCCCCCCCCCCCCCAATCCGCCTTGCACATCTTTGATATCTCAGTGGTCGGCGGTGTGGAGGAAATTATTAGATGTGACATTAAACCAGTTGAAGACAATGTGTTGCTTTCGAAATCTCTCGTCTATTAAATGTACTTGTAAATATGTGATCAACTAGACTCAGATTAGTATAGCCTATGCAAGAGAAGAAATGCACATGACCTACTATTTGAAGAGAACCCCCCCCCCCCCCCCCCCCCCCCCCCCCCCCCCCCCCCCCCCCCCCCCCAATTGGGTTAAATGATTAACATTTAGTACGGATACCCTACTGGATAATGCGTTATGGTGTGGCTTAATATTTAGAAGAAATGCAAATTCACGTTTCAAAGAATGTTCAAAATATGCACGATTCTCACTTTGTGATTTTTCTTCCACCGGTGGGCTTCCTTTCTCTACGGATTAAAAACAAATTTACTTTAGTCAACAATCGGTAAGAGTACAAGATTCACAAAGGCTGTTTAAGTTCATTAAAAAACACATCACTGTAGCAGTGGCTGTACCAGCTGATTGATATTTATTTGTCATTCTTTCACCAGTCAAACTTTGTGACACATTTCGATGGTGTTCATTTGTTTTGCTTGTTATTTATATATTTGAGAAAAATATCATGAAAGTGAGTTCTCGGCTCCCGGCCAAAACATATCCTGTGGAAAGAAGTTAATCCAAATATATAATTCGCTACTTTTGCTGTTTTGGCCTTAAAGTGCACTCAGTATATTTGAATTTATGCTGCCATTACGTAATTTACCCATGCAAGCCAGTATAATTGACTTTATGTTGATAGCGAAATTTAGCATTTCAGGAATTGCGCGTTCCTACAGTGCAGGAACACTTGAACAGCAGCGACTGGCTGACTGTGTCAGCTAACCGTTTGTACTAAAGGAATAGAAGAAAGTAGATACTTGGAAAATCTGAAGAGGCATTTGGACATGCAGGTGAACGTGCATGGAATTGACCGAGTAGACATAATTGTAAGTCAACTGGCATGACCGAAACTGAATGCAGGGCAGCTTCTTTGAAAGTAAGAGCGTCCTTTATATGTTGCATATAACGTGCAAATGTCATTCGCAGAGAGCGGCAGTGGATGTTAAAAAGAGACCAAACCCCAGTTTCACTCACCAGGGAGAGATAACTTCAAATCTGCGGACAACATGAAATCATTAATTGGTCGCCAGTAAAATAATTCCTTTCGTCTCTCTGTACTCATCTCACAACCAAAGATGGTCGGCAATTTTCGGAAGGACTGCGATAATTTGATCATTAATTTATTGCAGAATAACTAAAGACTATAACCTCAAAAAATAAATAAATCTTTGGCAAAATAGCTCCACACGGCCAACGCAATTTATAAATTTCGAAACGTCGTTTGGCGTTCAATTAAATTTTAGATAGCAAATAGATGTTGACTGAACGATGCAACCAGATACTGACTGGGGCGCGTCGTTTAGTTTAGAGATACAGCGCGGAACCGCACACTAACACGATCCTACAACCACAAGGAACATTTTTGTACATTTACTAAGCGGATTAACCTACAAACTTGTACGTCTTTGGAGTATGGGTGGAAACCGAAGATCTCTGAGAAAACCGACGCAGATCACGGGGAGAACGTACAAACTCCGTACAGCATCGGTAGTCAGGATCGAATCCGGGTCTTCGGCACTGCATTCGCTGTTAGGCAGGCACTCTACCGCTGCCCCACCCTGACCGCGGCACCACCTTCACATGCTTCTTGAAAATCTTGCTGACAGTGACCGAGAGTTTATTGTCCACGTAACTCTGTTCTCCAGCTCCGTCCTGTATTCTCTCTTTCATTGTTCATCATTCGGCCCACCACAATGATGTCGTCTGCAAATATGTGGATTGAACTTCAGCTACATTTGGCCGTAAGGTCGTTAGCGTAAATTAAGTATAGTTGGGCAGTGAGCACACAACCTTGCGGCGTACTGATGTTGAAAGTTGTTACGGAGCAGGTGTTATCACCGATTCTCGCTGATTGAGGTCCGTGGGTCACAATGGCGGGTATTGAGTAATGTGTGTGTGTGTGTGGGGGGGGGGGGGGGGGGGGGGGGGCGGGGGCATTCCCACGACCCGGGGTTGGAGATGAACTTGTTTGACACTACAGCGTTGAAGGGCGTTTAAGGCAAATGTGTAACGGATCAATAGGTATCTATTGTATGAATCCATGGTTTTTTTTAAATCTCTTCCAGAGGTGTGTTTCTGGCCATGGAGATGAAATCTACAGTGGATCTGATGCGGCGCTAAGCAAGTTGTAGTTGATCAATGTAGCCCGGAGGCCGGACGCACTTCATGATGGTGGATGTCAAAGCCACTGGACGGTCGTCATTAAGGCACGCTACCTTAATCCGTACCGTTGTATTGAAATAATTACAGGCTTGCCTTGTATTCCTCCAAGATACCGATTGCACCATGCTTTGAACTGCATCTTCATGTACTCAGTTACGCTTTAATAGTTTGAGTGCACTAATACCTCAATCGTATAATTGTTTTGTACCGCATTATAGACCCCATCTCGATAACTTCCCATTACATGTGTTGAAATGCATCTAAAAACGTATCTCCCATTTACATTCCGTCATTGGAAGTTACCCAATAGAGGCAATTACATGCTTCCAATCTAGTCCTGAGGAATCTGCGATGCGTTAACGTTAGCACATTTAATTGAGCAAATGGAAAGGGTCGGGTGAATTAAAGAGTAAAGCAGGGAGGTGGATTATGTGGAACCTGCTGCTACCCTTTCCCATTTACATTCTGCCCGGTAAATGGACAAGAGGCATCGGTGTCGCTCCAAATTATCAATCCCCACTGGGTTGCTTGTGCGCAAGATATTCCCATTGGTATTTTAGCCTTGTTGTGCGTAACAATGACGTTTCCACAACATGCTTGACGTGTTTTCCTTTCGACATATTCCCGGAACAGAGCTGGCCTAGAGCGTCTGTTTTAGCATTGCTGGGCTTGCATTTGATGTGCACCCTCATTACCCTTCCTTCTCAGAGATAACGGTATGTGTCTGCTTCATTCTTTCCAATAGTGATTTTTTGTGCCGTCTTATAATTCGGATCGCAATACGATTTTTCTGAAGGCATATTATGTCTCAGCGTGTCTGTTTGCTTTCCAAAACGACTCAATGTGTTGTATTAGAAGTTTGACTCGGGTATGGTTGTTGTGTTCCTTACGCAGATTTTTTATTTTTTTTATTTTCTAGATACATTGCATTCCGCTTTCTTTTCGCCATTTCATGGAAGAAGGTAGGTAAGGTATGGGGTTTGACAAATTAACACAGGCAGATACAAGCATTTACATTTTACAATAATCGATAAAGTTGGCTTCCAAGTGGAGGTGACATGTAAAAATGTTTACTATTTATCCTTTGGGTGAGTCATGCTAAAGCTTTTTCAGCTTAACCACGGTATTGTGGTGGGGAAATTTGCATTTGTCAAGCATGGATTTGTGGAGAACCTGGCTGGCATGATATAATAGAACTGGTGTCGGTGACCAGGCAAATTTAAGCAGTCCCTTATATTAAGTGGACTGGAATACTTTAGTAATGTTGCATATCGTGTATGATGTTCCCAAATAGTTATTTGAAGATAGACAGATTAAATTCTGTTTTTTTTTTCCTTTTTAATACGTTTCATCAAATTATCCACCTGTCTATCACCTACAGCGGTCAATTGTATAATTAAACATAAGGTAGTTGATCTAATTTTATGAAACGTCTAGCTTACCTGTAATTAATTTATTCATTGCTCTTTCTATAAAATGTATTGAAATGCATTTAGTGCCAGGACACGAACATACCACCGAAAACGTTGCCATTGCTGTGCAATCTCATTTTTTTCCCGATCAATGCAATCCTGATAGAAGCACCGTGTAGATAAATCAAGACAAAAAAATTAAAATGGTGTAATATAACATGTAAATAGTATTCAGTGCGACTGAGGAAGAGACTACCGCGTTGACATATTGAGGGTATAGTTCTGTCATTCATTCGCTTTCCGGTTGTGATCGGGCTTCGTTAAATATGTCTAATACAGTTATGTGGAGGCATTGACCATTAAAGCGGGTTTTAACAAAGGTACCCGAGATTAACCTTCCATCGCGAAAGAGTGCATGTTAGGGACCGTAGTACTCTCCTTTATGCCTCAAAATTATTTACACTTGCACTGATATGCAAATGCTATTTGATGCGCCCCTTTGCCCGAAACGCATCGATTCGCCTTGCTGTACATACGACCTGAGCACAAAGTAGCACACAAAGAAAGATTGAGATGGAGCCTTTCCCAATTAAGCATATTTGATATAATTTTTTACATGTAGAAATACCTTGATTGGTAGAAGTAAATAAATCGTATTTACCTGCATTGATTTTATATTTATTCAACTCTACAAAGTTAGATTGCAATGCCTCGATTATCAAGACGGAATTAAAACATTTAGCAGAATATATTTTCTTCATGTAATCCCCCATTTCTATCAAGGAACATAGCATGTAACACTGATGTTTTCTACGGTCCCGAATGGCTTTCATATACCAACAGCGGGGACCGGAAACACACAGGGCTGACTGTGAGAACGTGGACTAACGACACTGAATTAGTTGAATTGCTTTTGCTGGTGTCAAATATGAGTCGAAGAGCTACATATATTAATAGCTTCCAATCTGTTTGGTGGTGAAATATACAGAATTGGACGATTGAAAATAGCAGACAGAGCAAGAACATAACGTTTGCAGATTTGATATAGGGCGCACACAACAGTGACTGAGAACGTGAATTAAAAATAAACGCATGAAAACCAAGCATTTCTGGCGAGTGTGTATTAAAAGAGGAAAAACAGAGTTACTGAGCTCACGTTTCACGTTGATGAAATATCGGGATCATGAACGGTTGAATAGACTGCCTGCCTGCAGCCCATAACATCCTGGAGCCGCGGTCTCCGGTAGGAAAGTGCCGATTCGTGCACTCCAAGCCGCGGAGTGTGTTTGACCGTCCTGACGTCGGCGTTTTGATCATCCCGACTACAGGGCCTGTACATCGGGACGTCCGTAGCGGCGACTACGGAAAGTTCATGGCTCCGACCACGGATGAACAAAGGAGGAGGACTGACTGTACTTCCAACGCAGTGAAGAATGCTGTGGTAGATGTATGTGTTACATTTTATTGTGGATTGTGTGTTCTTTTTTTTAAGTGTATCGCTGCTGGCGAATTCATTTCACTGTAAAATTGACTTTGACTTTGACTTTGCACAGTCTTTTGCCCAGAGTAGGGGAATCGAGGACCACAGGACATAGGTTCAAGGTAAAGGGGAAAAGATTTAATAGGAATCCGAGGGATAACATTTTCACACAGATATTGCAATGCATGAAGGTAAATTTTATCTTGATCATTGAAACGTGTTAATTCGTATCGAAAACCTGCGAAGTTTTTCAACATTATAATTTAATTTACAAACAAAATCGTCCAGTCTACTCACGGAACAGCTGCAGACAATGTTTCAGTTCTAAGGCAAAAAATAAAAAAACAGGGTAGAGATTATTGTGAGTGTACATAGTCAATAAGAAACGTATCATATTGGAGCTAAACTTCCCTTGTTTCCCGCAAGCCCCTGTCCGAGCCATGGGACAGTATTGAAATAAATAAAACCGTGCAACTACGAAGTCCTGCTTGGCAAACGGCGCCTACATGACCGTTGACAATTGAAGGAAAGACCACCTCACCAATAACCCATGGAATATTTCAAACTTGCCGATCGTTCGCAATTAGTTGAAAATACTCACGATTTTTTATAAAATGCATATTTATTTAAAGCATATTAAACCATTATAAACATAAAATGAACTGCAGGAAAACAAAACAAAACTTATGTAAACTTAGTTTTCAAATGTCTATTGACGCGCGGAATAAATTAATTTGCTGAAATGTGTCTGCATTGTTTGGTGGGAAGCATCGTACTAAATACAAAGTCTCTGCGCGATAAAGCACGAAGGGATCCTGATGGCATTTATCACAACATGGCATACTACAGCATCAGGCATGTAATGCAAGGCCACCTGTGCAGCTGATTTACGCAGCCTGCCTGGTGTTCTTTTTTAGAACTGTACGTGCAAATACAATCAAATCGTAATTTACATTTGTTTGTAATGTTATAAAACCTATTTGTCTCTCATCATATTATTCCCCACATGTCTCCTGATAGTCACGCACTGAATTCCAAATCGAAGTAATTCATGAGGATATAATTTAATTACCTGCAGATTTGATGTCCTTTTCAACCTCTAATTAAAATGAAAATGCATAATTCTCATTGGGGTAGTGCATATACTGCTCACTACATTTACATATGTCCCCTCACTATGCATGGGAGAGTTCAGTTCGTGCAATATATCACCGTCATCTGCGTGGTATATGAAATAGATTGTGGTGGATATATGTTGCTATATTAGATAATTACTACGGATAAAGGGGTAACATATCACTGAATAAATCTTCGGTGTCACTTCACGAAATTATTGAGTTAAGTGAAAAACAATCTATTGACAGGGCTCGTTTCATCCATTGACATTCCCAGCGCCAGTAAATAATTGCTAGAATGCTATGAAGAATAGGCGGTGCCGTGAGCACTATTCTAGAGTCAACAGACGTCACGTATTCATGTTTGCATATACTGCACTCGTTTCAAAAATATGTATCATGAATACATTTCATAAACATATTTATTTGCCTTCACTACTTTCGAGAAAATCGGAGCAAAGGTGACGAAGGTAATGGGGGAGTGTTGCGTGGTGAAAATTTCAACGGATTCGAATAAGGCATTTGATAGCCCCGGTAGTAGGCTGGTCCAGAACTGTAAAATGCCGGGAATAAAAGTGACTTGATCTTACAGATTCAGAACTAGCGTCATCATAGAATATAGAGTGTCGTGGTGAAAGAACAACATTCAGGCTGGAGGTCTCTGATGAGTGTAGTTCGGCAGGCATCTGTACTGAGCCTCTAATTGTGTAGTATATATATATAAACGACTTCGGCCTAAACGTAGACGGGGTGGTTAGAACGCTTGCAGATGACAACAAGTTTCTTGGGGTGGCGGACTGTGAGAAAGACTGAGGAACTAATGCAGATCAGCCACAGAAACGGGAGGAGAAATGGCAAGTGGAGTTTAATCCGGGCAACTGTGAAATGTTTCTCTTTTGGAGTGTAAGGGCAAACTATACAATTAATGGAAAGAAACGTAACAACTTTAATCTGGAAGGATCCTTGGTGCCAAATCCATAACACAATTATAATGGCATGTGCGGCGGAATCGTTTTTTGCCGAGGTGAGTGACTATAACGCTTTCATGGGGCTGATGGCGGAGGCCGCCACATTAGTGCAATTTACGAAACTTTTGGAAGGTATAGAACGTAGAAGAACTCCTGTGTAACGACTAGCAGGGAGTTGCTAGTTGAGAAATTGCTTTGAAATGTGAATTGGATGTGAGATTGGAATTGAATTGTTACATGAAACGGCAATTCAACTATCTATCTCAGCACAAATCCAGTGACGATATGCAGTGATATATTTCACTATGTTCTATAGACAATAGACAATAGACAATAGGTGCAGGAATATGCCATTTGGCCCTTCGTGCCAGCACCACCATTCAATGTGATCATGGCTGATAATCCCCAATTAGTACTCCGTTCATGCGTTCTCCCCATATCGCCTGACTGCTATTTTTAAGAGCCCTATCTAGCTCTCTCTTCAAAGCATCCAGATAACCTGCCTCCAATGCCCTCTGGGACAGAGAATTCCATACACTCACAACTCTCTGTGCGAAAAAGGGTTTCCTTGTCTCCGTTCGAAATGGCTTAGCCCTTATTCTTAAAATGTGGCCCCTGGTTCTGGACTCCCCCAACATCGGGAGTATGTTTCCTGCCTCCAGCGTGTCCAAACCCTTAACAATCTTATATGTTTCAATAAGATCTCCTCTCATCCTTCTAAACCCCAGAGTGTACAAGCCCAGCTGCTTCATTCTCTCAACATTTAACAGTCCCGCCATCTTGGGAATTAACCTCGTAAACCTACGCTGCACTCCCTCAATAGCAAGAATTTCCTTCCTCAAATTAGGGGACGAAAACTGCACATAATACTCCAGGTGTGGTCTCACTAGGGCTCTGTACAACTGCAGAAGAATCTCTTTGCTCCTATACGGGACGCCTCTTGTTATAAAGAGATCAAAAGTACCTGTTCAACTCATCTGCCATTTCCTTGTTCCCCATAATAAATTCCCCTTTTTCTGTCTTCAAGGATCCAACTTTGGTCTGAAGTATTTTTTTTCCTCCTCACATTCCTAAAGAAGCTTTTACTATCCTGCTTTATATTCTTGGCTAGCTTACCTTCGTACTTCATCCTTTCTCCCCATATTGTCTTTTTAGTTATCTTCTGTCGTTCTTTAAACATTACACAATCCTCATGCTTCCCGCTCATCTTTGCTACGTTGTAATTCTTCGCTTTAATTTGTATACTGTCCCTGACGTCCCTTGTCAGCCATGGTCGCCCCTTACTCCCCTTGGAATCTTTCTTCCTCCTTGGAATGAACTGATCCTGCCCCTTCTGTATTATTCCTAGAAATGCCTGCAATTGTTGTTCCACTGTCATCTCTGCTAGTGTATCTTTCCAGTCAACTTTGGCCAGCTCCTCCGTCATGGCCCCGTAGTTCCCTTTATTCAACTGTAACAATTACACCTCCGATCTACCCTTCTCGTTCTCCAATTGTCGATTAAACCTGACCATGTTATGGTCACTACCTCCTAATGGCTCATTAACCTCGAGGTCCTTTATCAAATCCGGTTCATTACATAAGACTTAATCCTACAGCTCCCCAAGCCCAACCCTCAGGCTCACCGGCATATATTTCCGGGATTCTCACTACTCCTTTTCTTAAAGAAAGGAACAGCATATACCACTCTCCAGTCACCCGGGATCTTGCCTGTGGCTAGAGAAGAAACGGGGATTCTCATCAAGGCCACATGCAATCTCATCTCTTGCCTTCTTCAATAACCTTGAATAGAACCGAACAGGCCCTGGTGACATACTTAATATTCTTCATGTGACGTTGTACAATTTCCTTCTCGACAAACTGTTCTGGGAGATGGTTATTCTAAACACTGATCTCGCTGTCCCCCGAATACCTTTCCTCGGGAAATCCAGATGCAAAATACTCCTTTAGTACCTAAGCTACATCCTCCGACGCCAAGCCTAGTTTCCCTTCGGTATTTTTGAGCGGTCCTACCCATTCCCTTGTCATCCTCTTATTTTTAACGTAGTATAACAAGGACTTGGGATTTTCCATAACCCGTCTCACCAAAGATCTTTCATGGCCCCTTTTGATTCTTCCACAAATTAGCTTGAGTTCGTTCTTACTCCTTGTAAATTCCTCTTTAGCCCCGTCCGATACCATCTTCGCAGTTTTGATATATGCTTTATTTTTCCTCGAGACACAGCTTATAACCTCCTAGGTTATCCACGGTTCTCTACTTTGACGTCTTTATCCCTCCTCCTTATCGGAACATGCTGATCCGGCATTTTCATCAGCAACTCTTTAAACAAAGTACACATGTCTTCTGGGGACTGACCTAATAACAACTGCTCCCAGCCTACCCTCCTTAGCTCTTGCATCATTGCATTGCAATCTGCTTTGCCCGAATTATATTCTCCCCACAGTATCCAGAGCTGTTCGACTACAAAACAATCATATAACATAAGAAGGATCTCGACCCGAAACATCACCCATTCCTTCTCTCCAGAGATGCTGCCTGTCCCGCTGAGTTACTCCAGCATATTGCGTCTACCTTTTATAACATAAGGAGTTGTGATCGCCTATCTCCAAATTTGTCTTCCACTGCAGCGCCAATCACCTGGCCACGCTCGTTTCCCAATACAAGGTCAAGTATGGTCCCTCCTCGGGTCGAACTATCCACATAAGTACCGAGTGCATGTGGCTTGGGAAATTAGACTGATCGGACTCATCGCTGTAAAATGTGCTAAATAATTTTCTTTGTTTTCTACTTACTTGAAACATTCAAATTGACTTTTACAGTGTTCAATTCTGAACGGAAGAAATGAAACAATTCATTGTTTTTTTTTCAGTACCACTCAGGACACTGAAGTAATCCTTTAAAAATTGTGTTATTATCGGTTCTACATTGCTCTGCATGGCTGTCTGCTGGATAACCGTCTTCAGTGAAGAAGATTTACCACTACATGATTGTACAACTGTCAACATGAACACCGGAGTCCAAATTGGTTTTGTAACGAAGTATGAAATGACGGAATTGGATTTGCAATTGACATCGGACTGTGCATTCCGTTGATGAATTTATGTCCGGCGTAAAATGTCTCCCAACAAATGATTACAATTATTCGCTTTGTCTGCAATAATTGCATGAGAGAATTCGACGTGTATCTTCAGAAATTAGCACCAGAAATACTAGGGGACCGCCCAGAAATACTAGGGGATCAAGGATCTAGTGGGAGAGAGGAACTGAAGGGAATCCACTTTACTCAGGAAATAGTGTTAGGTAAACTGTTGGGACTGAAGGCAGATAATTCCACACAGCCTGATGGCCTTCATCCCAGAGTACTCAAGGAGGTGGCCATATAAATCGTTGATGCATTGGTGATCATTTTCCAATGTTCTCTCGACTATGGATCAGTTCCTGTGGACTGGAGGGTAGCTAATGTAACGCCACTTTTTAAGAAAGGATGGGGGAGGGGGGGGGGGGAACGGAGAATTATAAACCAGTTAGCCTTACATCGGTAGTGGGGATAATTAAATATGTTATATCACTGCGGAAAGCAGTGAGAGGATCGGTCAAAGTCAGCATGGATTTATGAAGGGGTAATCATGATTCACTAATCTTTTGGATTTTTTTGAGGATGTAAAAGGTAGGTGGATGTGGTGTATCAGAACATTCAAAAAGCCGGTGACAAGGTCTCACACAAGAGATTAGTGTGCAAACTTAGAGCACATTGGGGATAGGCTATTAACATGGATAGAGAACTGGTTGGCAGACAGTAGAGGGATGGGTCATTTAGGAATGAGATGACGATAAACATTTTCGCCCGGAGAGTTGCGAATCAACCCAGAGAATTCTGTGCCACAGAAGTGAGTGGAGGATAATTCACTGGGAATTTCCAAGAGAGAGTTAGATTTAGCTCTTAGGGCCAAAGGAATCAAGGGATATGGGGATAAGGCAGGAACGGGATATTGATTTTTGATGATTAGCCATGAACACATTGAACGGCGGTGCTGGCTCAAAGGGCCGAATCGCCTACTGCTGCAATTATTTGTCCT
Source organism: Leucoraja erinaceus (assembly GCF_028641065.1). NCBI lineage: Eukaryota > Metazoa > Chordata > Chondrichthyes > Rajiformes > Rajidae > Leucoraja > Leucoraja erinaceus. The sequence continues at coordinate 20,452,983 of NC_073400.1, read as the reverse complement.
ATGTTTCTAGATGATAGATATTTCCGCATGTCTGATTACCATCCTATTTCTCCTGCATGTTGATATGTTGCAGTATTATTACCATTACCCTAAAATGGTTAAAACGGCTTTCAGCGCGATCTCCACCATTTTAGATTTCGCAGAGTCTCTTGCATCATATCCTCCTCGATAACTACGTGCTTGAAAATCCCATTATTTTGTTAATGTATATTTAGAGGATGTGGTGGGGTTCAGCTCAATCGTCATGCATGGAATCTAGTTTAAATCGGTCAAAGAGAATAGGACAGTGAGTGAAAATTGGCAAATGTGTAAGCAATTGCGAGGGTGAGTCCATTATTGGGTTAAACGCACACCGAGTGGAAATACATTTTTTATCGAAATGGATATTCATTTTACAGAGTGCCCATTATGGTTTCGAACAGGTGGGTGCTGGTGTATTTAAATCAACGTCCAGATGCTGCAGTATCGGCTGAAGTTCCATTATTTCGAAATGTGCCTAACATTTCAGAAATCAGAGCAGACAGCCTGCATAAACGCACATATTTAAGGGCATCAACTGAAATACGTACGGCATAACACACGTGTTTTCCGTGTGGTGCCTGGAATAATTGAATTAGTTAATTCCTGTTTCCTCGTGTTTGTAGTAATTGATTTTTTTTTTTTTGGTTATCGATTCGTTTGGATTTACAATACCGGTCGCGATGCTAAATCCATCGATTAATAGTGCAGTCGTTAAATACAAATTCCGTCAAGGAATCTGCACCGACGTACATGTAATGCAACTGGAGGACGCGAATTATCCTGTTCTGCATGGTCAATTGCATTAAATTTAGTTAATGGTCCTGATAACCACCTTATTGACCCGTGTTCATTCAACATTTTATGACACCCACCATATACTATTGTTAACCGAACTAAATTACACATCCTGAAAATGCAATACTAAATAAAAACATCCATCTCACCAGTCAAAACTTTGGAGCGAACAATTTCTGTAAAGTACAAAACAGATTTGAGTTTATACACGGCTTAATGTGTGTGCCTTTCAGATGGCGTGGTGTATTGTATCTATTCGGAGAGACAATATTGCAGCATATAAATGCTACAGAAATGCTGGGATGTAATGCCGTTTTAATGCAGCATTAATAAATGTATATGTTAAATCCTGCGACCGCTAAAATAGCAACGTTGCGCTAATCTGGTTATTAGGACATTTTTGCAAAGATTTAGAAAAATTACGCCATGCATATCCATGTAAATTTAAAGAAGTGTGTGAACCCCAATGGATAGTATCTGATATTAGACGATGAAGGCCGTGTGTAACTCTTTTACGACGGGAATTCGAAAAAAAATACCATGCTGCACCACAGTGTATGACAAATGTGAAGTTTGATGAAGACATCGAACCTTTGTCAGGAGATGAGTAAAACAACGAAAGAATCAAAGTGCTGGAGTAAACTCGGCAGATCCGGCAGCATCTCTTCATAACATGGATGAGATATTTTGGGAGTGGACCATTCTTCAGACTGATTTAGTCGAGGTGAAAAATCTGTATGAAAGATGTGGGCGGGACAAATCCCGGCAAGTGATAGATGGCTATTGACGAGGGCAGGGGTATGATTGGAAATGGCTGGCTAAAGTCCAGAACGGAAAAGACAAAAAAAGTGTGCGAAAGGGTGAGAAGGATAAGCTTGTAATGTGATGCCTGGTGAAGAAGCAAGTTTAAGTTCACATTTATTGTCACACGCACCAATTGGTAGTTATATGTGAGTTACCGTACAGTCACACGGATATGTGTTGAAACATATGTGCTGTTGAGGTACACTGACGCAAGTTTTTCAGTAGTTTAAAAAAAAAATCACTAAAATAATTACACTATATTGATAAAACAAAATAAATAAAACAAAATTATATAGAATTAATTATATTATTTTGAGAAAACAAAATAAATTCTAAATACTTCAGGGTCTTGTGTACGCTTTAATTTTACGTTCATGTAACAATATGTGTTGCTTAAAATTGAGATGCGAAGTGGATACAAATGCATCCTTCAGAACGTAATTACTCGGCCTCAAGGCTCGACGCTGAGTACAACGATGGGTAAGATGAGACAACTGGATAATATTGTGCCGAACCTTTGAAATATCTGAAATTATTGAGATAACGTGACGGAGAACTGACTTATCAATCGGTACGAGCGGATAATCTTCACCGCTCATGGTCCCAGGCAATCAGCACAATACCGCCAAATGAAACGTATACATAAATTTAACTCACCACGTCTCATCATATAACTCTTCAGTGCTAAAAGATAGGAGAAGGGATTAAAAACACTCAGTAAACTCCGTACAAACAAAGCAAAAATCCACGTGTAGTTTGAATTTTCAACAGCATGTAATACCGTTCTCTTTTACATCCACAGTGCTTTCTGAAAAACAATTTCACAAGATATGAGGATGGAAAATTGTCGTTTCGTGGAAACTTCTAACGCCTCGGAAAGCGATCAAGCATTCATATAATTCTGCTTTAATTTACCAGATATTTAATGGAACCTATTTTGTTTTTTGTTTTTTTCAATGATTTATCGTGCTCTGCCGCACCTTCAACGTATATAAAAATTACACAGCTCAAAGTGGGTTTCCTGAGATTTAGTACTTTAATGCAACGATTAAACAGACTAATGCCATTAGTTAGATCAACCGATCGTCTGAGGAATGTACCCAATTAATCATTTAGAAAAGTAAAAAAATATTATTTAATAGAAAACATATTCCAAGTATCATTAAACAGTGAAACGCCTGTGCAAATTAATTCAGTTGCCCTTCACTCTGCATTCGAGAACCTCTATGGATCAGAAACAAATGCATTAGGTATTTAGTAAAAGGAAATGTATCCTTTTTTGGTTAGAAACAGAAGAATAACAAATGATGAAGTAAAGCATGGAAGACTACATAAACGCGTAAACCGGTTCTGGCTTTACAAAGAATGTCACAAATGACCATCCAGAACACCATGATGTCAGGTTAGAGCAAAAAACTGAATGTGCTTAATGTTAAAATTGCAATGATGCTATGGGTTTGAACGGCAATGTAAAACGAGGGTCTGATACACCATTTCCCGGAATATCTAAGGAATAACATACCCAAAATAATTTGCATTGTGGTACAGATTGATTGGAATGGCGAGTAACTAACGTATGCAGTCGTTATCTTGAAATAAAAAAATGTGAGCTCAAAGGGAAATATGGTCAAGTTGGTGTGACATCGGCAGCGGGAAAATGCCGTACTCCATTACATTAATTGTGACTGTAGGTAAAAGGGAGATTTTGACAGGATCGGACAAAATCAGCACGGCTTTCAGCAAGCAATTGCAATTACAAATCTACCTCCAGGAAGTAACCATCTGGATAGTTGAAGGAGAACAGTTGGAGTGATGAATTTGAGATGTCGGAAACCTACCAGAAACCTATAGATTCAATGTAATTGCTTGGAATACAATACTAAAACACTTTGGATTTGGTATAAGATGCTAATGTAGACAGTAAATGCGTCGACAGACAGACAATAAACAGAATAAATAAACGACGTATATTTGAATGCAACATCACTGCAGGGATCCGTGCCGGGACCCAACAATTTATGACATTTATTAAGATTTACAATTAGGAAGTTACATGTGATTGATATCAGTGTTTGCAGATGACGCATGGGCACGTGACTGGGTAAGCGTTCTGAGAAAATTGAAAAGAAGCTCCTCAGATGCTATGAGGCTGCAGGGTGGTGGAGGAATGCTCACACTGCAAACGGCTAAATCATTATTCCAAGAAAATCTGAATCCCTATCACAATGCATCAGACTGCATCATTCGACGATAGGCTGCGCAGAATATGTCCGTGTCTTTTCATAATTGACTCGGAGCCCTAAACCTAATTCGCCCCAGGTTATATAACCCCTCAATTCGACATTGCATTTAACCAAGACTACATTCAGCATGTTTTCGTTAAAAAATAATTTTCTGCCGCACTAGTAATAGAATATAAAACATAATATGTACTCCCGGTGAAATATCATCATATTTTACGGAGATAAATGGAGGAGTTCATTCTGATCAAATACATTTCCGCCACTTAACAATAATTACATATCTTATTATTTAAAATGTACTTACTTTTTTATTCAAATAAACAATCTTACTGTTTTAAAAGGGTACAGATATGGAAGTAGTATTGAGGTTTGTTTCTTACGCAAAACACTCACCTATATTTTCCAAAAGTGGTTTGATTTCTGATGGGAAAATCCGTAATATAAAACGTCAATTTTGCAAGAGCATCAAAATAGGATGAGAGTACTCACTCATAAACAATATATAAAGTATAAACGAGTATTAATCACTTAGAGCTGAAATGCGTTCTAATACTTGCCTTCTTGTTTAATTCTAATCTCATTTGCTGCGGAAAGAGAACACTTATGTTGGAAAAGCTGCACCCATTGCAAACAAACATTTACCATGAATAATCATTCATATTGGTCATAATTTTAGCTTTTTCTGGATTTGGAACAGCTGGCCTCCCGGCCAATAGGCAATTGGGGGAGAAGGGCCTTGGTCAGGGAGGTGACCAAGAACCCGATGGTCACTCTGACAGAGGTCCAGAGTTCCTCTGTGGAGATGGGAGAACCTTCCAGAAGGACAACTATATCTGCAGCACTCCAATAATCAGACCTTTATGGTAGAACAGAAGTAACTCCTCAGGAAAAGGCACGTGACAGCCGGCTTGGAGTTTGGCAAAAGGCATGAGAACAAGATTATCTGGTCTGATGAAACCAAGATTGAACTATTTGGCCTGAATGCCAAGCGTCACGTCTTGAGGAAACCAGTCACCGCTCATTAACTGGCCAATACCATACTTACGATGAAGCATGGTGGTGGCAGCATCTTGCAGTGGGGATGTTTCTCAGCGGCAGGAACTGTGAGACTAGTCAGGATCGAGGGAAAGATGAACGGAGCAAAGTACAGAGAGATCCTTGACGAAAACCCGCTCCAGAGCGTTCTGCACCTCAGACTGGGGCGGAGGATCACCTTCCAACAGGACAACGACCCTAAGCACACAGCCAAGGCAATGCAGGAGAGGCTTCGTGACAAGTCTGTGAATGTCCCTGAGAGGGCCAGCCAGAGCCCGGGCTTAAACCCGATCGAACATCTCTGGAGGGACCTGAAAATAGCTGAGCATCGACGCTCCCCATCCTCCCCAGAGAGGATCTTCAGAGAAGAATGAGAGAAATTACTCAAATACAGGTGTGCCAAACTTACAGCGTCATGCCAAAGAAGAATTGAGGCTGGAATCGCTGCCATAGGTGCCTCAACAAAGTACTGAGTAAAGGGTCTGAATACTTATGTAAATGTGATATTTCAGTTATTTCTCTTTAATTACTGCCAAAATTTCAAAAACACCTGTTTTCGCTTTTTTTTTATTTTGGGGTATTGTGTGTAGATTGATGATAAAAATGAATGTCATCCATTTTAAAATAAGGCTGGAACGTAACAAAAATGTGGAAAAGTGAAGGGGTCTGAATACATTCTGAATGCACTGTATATGATATGATAGAAGCATTAGCTCCACGGAAATACATTAATTTAGTCTCTCAGCTAAGCAAGATTTCGTATACCATTCGTATTATTTTCCCCGATTACTACAATAAAGATCATTTATCAGCTGAACAAACTTTCAATTGTTGGACAATACTACAGTATCTGTTCCATATCCACAATTTCACAATGTGCATGCACCCGATTCAATTTTAGATCCTTTTCATGCTACACCTTCTAGACTTCTTGTACTAATGGAAAAAAGTCCTCACAGATTTCGGTGATGTTTGTCTGCAGATCTTTGAATACTGGGAAGGAAAACATATTTTAATAGTTTGACGAATACGTTGTGTAGTCACTAATTGCCGAATGTGCAATACCTAGTCAGAATTTGATAGGTAGTGGTCACTTTTAATCAAATAAGATGACAGTAGATTGTAATATGCGTTATACTGACCGGGGAATATGGTCAAACATGGAAGCTAATTTTACAGAATGAAATATTCGTGTTGCAACAAAGGCTTTTGACACGCGCATTTCCGCTTGTGATAAACCATTGTTTTATTTGACCTACCGAATAAATGCAGGGACATTCATTGCGTCTAATTAACGCTATTGATTTCCTTAGGCGATCTATCTCAAGCACTCAAGATAATCTTGAGGAGACACCATAGTTTATTGATGAGGGGAGTGCAGTGTGTGCGGTTTATATGGATTGCAATAAGACGTTGAGTAACCTGGTGCATACCAGAAATATTTGCTATCTTATTTCAGTTTCTCGGAACCAGTCTTATTCTTTGCTTTATTTAAATACGAATGACACCACATATCCTCGTGTATCGCCCTGGTGTTGGTGTTATCGTTTGTAATTTAGCTCGGCCTAGAGAATAAGCTGTAAGAACAAGAGCCACAGCACTTAGTCTTCAGCCATTAACAGTAACAATATATATCATCTAGTATCAGTTGCTGATACTGAGACTGGTAAACATTCAGTTACACAGCGATTTTCCCATGCAACGCAAATTCACGATAATCGCTTACATGAAAATTCGTTTATATAAAATCGCAAGACTTGGTTAATCTGTATGGGAATCACCAATACACTTATTTTGTTCTGTCGGTGGCATAGAATTTTAATTTGATTGATTTACAGTGGATGCGGGGTCCAGTACCGTTATAAATGAAGTGTGGGAAACTGATGAAAAATAAACAAACGTAAGTAGTTCACTTACCGTTGCACTCCAAGTCATAGTGCATTTCTGGAAAAGAAAGGGGTGAAAACGTGTTCCCAGAACATACAGTGAAACACAATTAACCCACAATTTCTTTTTGGCGTATATTGATGTAAGGGCATTTCATCTTCAATACGCAAGCATCCGTGTGCATTTCCGAAAACTGTTTTTAATTGGAAAATGGGTTTTAGACATTCATTTGTTAAATCCTAGAGTAAGAGAATTATGGTCACAGAGTGATTCCATTCGACGATTATAGTACTTTACTCTACATAACGAAGGCATGTCTCTATTTAAGGGGCAATTCTGTTTCCAGAGGCACACAAAAGAAAAAACGTCATTCTACACGTAACGTTTGGTACTATCCAGGTGGAAAGGTTGTAATATATCGCCAAGACTATGAAACTGAACTAAATATCTCTTCCAACGATTGACAATTAGACAATGGGACTAGTTCAGTTTCACCGTGGAACAGTTGAGAGGAGAAGCGGAGTGGGCGATGGAAAAGCAATCTTAAGCGTGAGCACAAGTCGGTTTCACTATTGAGTGTACAGTTTAGTTGAGAAGCAGCGCCGAATATTTAATGTGCAGACGTTATTGTTCAGGAGTGAGAGCTCCAAGTTGTATATTAAAGGAAGGGGCGTAGTAACAAAGCAGCCATTCGGACTGGTTGTTTTAAAATAGATTTTTTGGAGAGGCAAGGGATTTTCTTTGATGGTAAATGCTGATGCTTTTGTTTGAGAGGTTTCGCAGGGCAGATTTAGCAGGAACGGACGGCAAGACAAGGTAAAATAAGCTATAGGTTTAATTTGTAACTCTTCTATGTCCGAATGCATGTGTAATGTAATTCAGTCCATTAGTCTACTCCCTCCGCAGAATGTTGGAACTGTATCCCTGGAGGAATACAGCAAATTGAAGAGTGCGATTAAGAAGACATTCAGGAAAGATGACAGGAAAACTCCGGCAGGCAAAAATAAGGAGAATCCAATGATCGTCATATGTAGAATTCAGGGGATGGGCATGGTCTTCAGTGAATGCATAATATCGGTCTTGCCATGGAGAAATAATTGAAAACGCGGGAATTTGTCAAATCTATTCGCGATCTCTCTTGTGTATTACAGTTGAATATCTTAGAATGTATGCATGTGGATAAACCGCCCAGGTCTGATCAGATATATCCAAGGACAACATGGGAAGCGAGATATAAATAATTATAATAATGCATTTTATTTGCTGGCGCCTTTCTGGACACCCAAGGACACCTTACAGGACATAAAATCACAATACGCATATTAAAATCAAGTTGATTAAAAACAAAAAACAAAAAAAACAAAAAAAATCAAAAATTACACAATCCATTTTAAGTCATTAAAATCAGGGTGAAGATGGTGGAAGTTATGTCGGGTATGCTAATAACCCGACATAATCCGTCCAGGTGACGGATGGGAGGTGGGAGAGTGTTCCAGAGACGTGGGGCAGACCAGCTAAAGGCTCTGGCACACATGGTGCTGAGTCTAAATGTGGGGACAGTTAAAATGCAGCTGAGGAGGAACGAAGTGACCGGGAAGGAGAGTATGGTAGTAGCAGGTCAGAGAGGTATTGGGGAGCAAGGTGGTGTAGGGCTTTGAAGGTCAGCAATAAAATCTTATAGTTAATCCGGTGGTGCACAGGGAGCCAGTGGAGCTGAGTGAGGACGGGTGTGATGTGGTCCGATGATCTGGTGCGGGTGATGATCCGGGCCGCAGAGTTCTGAATGCATTGGAGGCGATGAAGATGTTTATTGGAGGTCCAAGTATGGAGGGCGTTGCAGTAATCGATGCCGGATGTGACCAGAGCGTGGATGAGGACTTTTGTATTGTCTTTGGAGGGAGAGGGGTGGAGTCTGGAGATGTTGCGGAGATGAAAGCATGCAGAGCGTGTGATATTGCTGATGTGGGGGTCAAAGGAAAATGTACTGTCCAGAATGACGCCGAGACTTTTGACATGGGAGGAGGTGGGTATGGGTGAGCCATCAACTGAAATGGTGAACGGGTGAGTTTTGGAGAGTGTGGACTTTGAGCCATTAGCATGATTTCTGTTTTATTTCCATTGAGTTTTAGAAGGTTGAGTGACATCCAGTTGCTGATAGCTTGAAGACAGGTGGTGAGGGCAGTTGGGGGAAGGGAGGTGTTTGGTTTTGTGGAGAGGTAAAGTTGTGTATCATCGGCGTAGCAGTGAAAATTGATTCCAAAATGACGGAGAATATTGCCAAGAGGTTGAATATAGATGATAAAAAGCAGTGGCCCCAGCACCGATCCCCGAGGAACACCATGGGTGACTGTGGCAGTTGTGGATGTGACTTTATTTCCCTGGATGAACTTGAGATATATCCAACGACAACATGGGAAGCAATCACAAATGCCAACAGACACTACCGGGACCAACCTGAGACCTAGTGTAATCATTCGGGCACCCTTCGACTGTATCAGACCCTGAATACTGTAACTGGCTGCAAAGAGAAGAAGGGCAGCAATGCTATTGCTAATGTGGCCGTCCCTGACGAACAATATTGATTCTATGCTCGCTTCGATCAGAAGGTGCACAGGGCGAAGAAATCCATCCCGTCAGACTCGAGGGTGGCTTTTCCCATCTTCACATTTTCAGAAGTTAGATCAGCCTTCCTGAGGGTGAACCCACGGAGAGCAACTTGTCCACATGGAATCCATGGTCCGGTCCCTATGAAATGCATAGTCCAACTAACGGGGTTTTTCGTGGGATCTTTCATATCTCCCTTCTCTGTTCTGAGATACATACCTGTTTCAAGAAGACCACTATCATTCCGTTGCTAAAGAAAAGCAAAGTCTCATGCTTTATAAACAACCGTCCATCAACCACCACCACGAATTGCTTCGAGAGGCTGGTTATGGCACATATTAAATGCCATAACCGAGCAAACGTGATCCACTGAAGATCATCTACCGCCACAACAGGACCACGGCTGATGCCATCTCGCTGGCCCTTCGCTCATTCCCAGAACTGTAACCATCTATAAGAAGGGCACCTATGTCAGACGTCTATTCATAAACTATAGCTCTGCTTTCAATACAATTATCCCCAGCAAGCGCTCAGACTCGTGGAACGTGGAGTTAGCATTCGCTAAGGACTCTTCATTGCGATGACGATTGGTTTCGGTGTTTTTTTTTAAATTGGGATTCGGGCTTCAGTCACCAGGCACATTCAAGTCGGGGCGGGGGAGGAATAGGAACGGGACTATTGTTGGTTACCAATGCTCATACCATTGCATTGTAAGCCACCCAAGCGGAATATGCGGTGCTGGTATGTGATGAAAGACTTCACCACTGAAAGAGCGGCTTCTGTCATTGTCTAATAGAATCATTTTACAATGATCAAGAATGAATGTAACACCGCGCCACAATGAAATCAAGAATTTGGGGGTGGAACAAGGAAGCCGGACAGATAATATCATCCGAGGTAACATTGTACAGACAAACAAGCTCAAACAACGTAATTGCATAGCACTCCATAGTTCACCGGTCTTAAAGAAACGTCTCAAAAACTCACGTGTCTCTTCGTCGTATTCAAATAAATCTGTAAATAGAAGGAATCCATTCTTATGAAATACCATCATAATAGCGGTGATACCAGGATCAATGTTAGTATGGTCACTGTTATGAAGAAAAATAAAACAACTTATTTCCATCAAGTATCACAAAAAGCATGATCTACCCGGAGCTAATCCAGAGCTTTCATCGTAATATATATTTTTTCAAAAGTATTGGGAAAATCTACTTCTTGCTTTCAAAGGAATATCATACACATTCCGCGCTGCAATTATTAAACTTGCTTGCTACGTCAGGTCGACTGCATCTGGGGAGAGGGGGAGGGGTAATAAACCTGGAAGGGATTTTACCAATAATACTCAATTCCATGGTCACGATCTTAATCCGATATTTAATCTGTATAATGTGTTTATCTATCTCTCTTTCCACTTCATATAATCTGAATATCTCATCACCTACACTAGGCGAGTAATTATCTGTTGATCTATCGCTAGTGATTTACAATTGTCTTGAATTATGACAAACTCTAATCAAAACAGTAGTTCGAAGGGTATTGCCCCCGTTTCGTTGCTCATGCATTTTAAGCAGAAAATATATGGACACTTTCTTCCTTCATAAATTATACAATTTCCAAAGGTGTGCAAACGTAATGATTTTTTGCACATAAACTACTACATCGCTCTCTATGTGTATTTTATATACAGCCGCGTCAACCTATTCACATTGCATCTACTATGTTGTTCCCTCACCGACTTGAATATTACATTAAATGCCAGCTGTTACCTGCGCCTCATTCCACTTCATTTTGAAATTGCTCGATGAGGTTTTACTTTTACATTTAATAATACTCATCAAAACAGGTAACGATCATTTTTAAAAACACTCTGTTTCGAATTCCCGTAGGCCGCCATAAAAACAAAGAATAATCCAAATTCACATTGACATGAGAATGCTAATCAAAAACTCATAAAACAAGAGAAACACACACATCATTAGAAGAGGACGAACATCGCATTTACACATCTTATTGACAATATAGCTACATAGCTTAATGTTCTAGATTATTACCTATTTCCTTTTCAAGTAGCATCTTTTCTAAAATGACAATGTTTTCAAGTTAGGGAGCTGACGGAGCAATTTAAAGCATTGCCATTGTCTTTTCATTTACATTCTTGTTTTTCTTTTATATTGTTTTAAGGTAAGAAAATTAATAAAATTGATTCCGTGTAATGTATATCCAAGTGATCTTACCATTTTTGTGAATCAGTTGCCTTAGTTTTTCCAGTTCTGTGAATTTATAATGTTAAAAATTGCAGTACGACACATTATATTAACTTTTTAAAAATGTTGATGGGGTGCTTTGGTTTGCTTATCTTTAATCAGTTTTGGAACCAATACACTTTATTAGTGGAATTCATAATCAGATAGCAAATGTTTTATTATTTCCTGAGTAAATAATAAATGTACTGCTTTTGTGCAGAAAACCAACACACGATTCAATTTACAGGACACAATAACTTGGATCAATGCAATACTGTCACAAAGCATAACCGACGTTCTGTTAAAATCTGCATGTTAATGCTTACTGAACATAAGTAACTACTGCCAGTTTGAACTTGACGCAGCCAATGCAAAACTATATTTATAGACGGACGACTGGGAAAAAACTATTGATTATATGTCCATAACCATTAAACATTCACAAAACAACCAATGAGCACAGAACTATCAGCATGGAGTGGACATTGTCATCCATTCTAAACAGTTTTGGTTCATTTTTAGTCAATGAATCGGAGATGAACGACCATATTCAGAAAGCCAAATTTGATGTTTCAAGGGTATGTAAAATCGAATGAATCCATCGGGAAATGTCGTTATATCAGTCAAATAGAAGCAAAGGCTTCGCCATTGTTTTTGTTCCTCGGCTGAATCTATTGCTGATATTGATCCGCGGGTTTCAGAATTAATCAAACTTTATTGGCGGTATTGATCAACGGTCGGTTGAAATCTGGGGGCAAAGGCAACAAGATGCTCCGAAAACATAGAAAGTTTAACGCAGTTGACCAACAAAGTGTATAAGAGTTGACGAACTTACAAAAGAGTGACACATGGAATTCAGTTCAGAAACGGGTGATAAAACGGGTCACGCCCAAGGATAGATACACGGGCAAAATAAATCTTAATATTTAGTAATACAATTAGTGCGGAAGAGGACCAAATGAATGCGAAAGTAGAATCACTCATCACGTAATCTATCACGCGAAGTGTATGTCTTTTTATACGCACGAGTGAAGCCTGTTATTCCTTATGGAGCAATGGACAATGAGAGAGAATTTCTAGCCCCAGCAAAAATATTTGATGTGCTCACAGGTTACAACAGTTAATCACGACGTGGTTACACTAGGGAGGAACACATAGGTAGCAGTTAATGTTTAAATAAAAAGAAAGATATGCATATCAGAACCTTTGAAGTAATCTACCCACCAGTTTTCATTTCATCGCATGTTGTTTCATCTTGAAAGGAAATTAGACCAGTAGTAAGCTGTTCTACTATTCTACTATTATCTGTTCTTCAATACCCCTGCAGTTTGGTCATTCATTATAGTAGGTATGTTACAAAACCTACCTGAATTGTGGCTGAGCATCTGCCCCACCCCTTGTGTGTGATTTTGGCGCTGTTTAGAGGGGGCGGGTTTAAAACGCGATTTTTACTAGGCTGTTGCAATCGAAAATGTTCAGCCTAGTAAATCATTAACGGAAAATCGCTGAAAGACCCCGTCGCAAAAGGTATTATTAGTTTTTATGGCCTTGTAAAATAGTTAGAGTAGTTTAAAAATCACTCTCTAAACTCGCAACCTCTCGCAGCCCCAGGGTTTTATAAAGCAAACAATTAAAGGTATGTACCTTATTTTTACATTAAATGGAGCATGTATATAACCCTGTAATTAAAGTTTTCTATAGCGAGTAGCTCATTTTGGACTCTTTATATCCCGCAGTATTTTTCTGGGCATTTGAGGGCACAAATCCAGCGCAATGTGAACGTTCTAAACCAGCGCGTTCACAGGAATCCACTAGAAAGCCGATTTAAATTGACATTAATTTACAGCAATTGAACACTAAATTCCTTCCATTTGGCCTATAAATTGATGTAAATGAGATTTAAAAATCATGTTTTATTGTGAATTATTTGTGAATATTATTTGGACACTTCGGCTATTTAAAAATGTTAATCATTTATTAAGAAATGGATAGATGTTTAGATCTAGTAAATTGAAGTTTGAAATTAGCTACAATTGGGTAACTAACTAATTATATGCTTTAATTTCAGGTCATCCAAGTTAGATTATTTTATATTTGTTTCAGAATGGTTCAATCTATGATAACTGAAAATTTCATTCAGTTCTCTTAATTTTTAAGAAGGTTATGTGCTTTTGACTGTCCACGATCACAGCTTTTTTGTTATGTCCATAGAAAATCAATAGGGAACAAGATGCTAATTTCCGAGTATGAAAATGGCCATAACTTTTTTATTACTTGAGATATGAAAGTGAATTAGGTGTCAAATTAAACTTATTGTTATGCTTTATCTGATGGGATAAATTGCAGACTTGATTTTTAAAATCTCAAAATTTTGTAACATTGCTAATTATAGGGGACCAATCCTTATTCATCCTCACAAAAGTATCACCTCGCACGTATTATAATTAAATTTCTTCGTGATGTTTTATTTTCACTAACCGATGGATAACATGCGGCACCTTAAGATTACATTCTTACGATGAGGAACATACTCCATTGTTTTTGCTATTTAGTATCGAACGTAAGCACATTTATAATTAAATAATTAATTAATGCGGCAAATTGCAAACGTTTCAGTCCGGCTAACGGTCATCTAAGCACAGTAAAAAACATCCTTACACTATACAATCTGCCTTTTATTACCAAACAATTTGGAATCCAGATCGAGACAACGTGCTGCAGAAACTCAGAGGGTTAGGCAGCATCTCTGGAGATAAATGATGGATGACGTTTTGGGTCGGAACCCTTATTTCTAAACCCTATACACGATACCCTGACTGATGAAGGCCAATGTACCGAAAGCCGTTTTGACCGATCTACATACATGTCACTCCACTTTAATTGCTTACTTACTCACTTACATTCGTAGCTCTCCGTCCTCTTAAAAAAAAGTCCTATTATTTACGCGAAGGTCCTGCCCTGCCTTAACTTCTCAAAATACGCACCGCGCACTTATCTGCATCATCCGCTTGTCCGGCACAACAAACCCCTGATGTGATTACTGATACTGATCTTCACCATCTGCGATTCAAACCACTTTCCAACCACATCTGCGAGCTAACTGTTCATGTCTTGCACATTCTCGTCCAAGCTTTTGATATAGACCGCAAACATGGGACCAATATTGATCACTGAGGCACTCCGTTAGTTACAGCCCTCCAGTCCAAAAAACAACCTTCCACCATCTATTTTTGCTTCCTTCCATGAAGCCAATGCTCTATCCAGTCGGCTGGCTTTCTAACCTTCCAGTATTCCCTATAGTATGCATTGCAGAAGTCCATGTGGACAATGCCCTTGTCAATCGTTTTGGTGTCATCTTCACAAATATTAATCAGACTCACAAAACCCATCCTCACACGTACATGCCGATTATCCCTAATCTGCCCCCTACTTATCCAAATGCATACATACTGTATCTTATCCCTGAGATTCCACTCCAGTTACTTGCCTACCATTGATGTTAGAATCCTAGGTCTATAGATGCCAAGATTTACTTCTTAATTATTCTTAAATAGAGGCACCAACATTATCCATCCTCCAATGTTCTGGAATCTCACATGCATTTTATGATTATTTACATATCTCAGCCATGGTTCTTGCAATTTGTCCGTCAGTTCCGGGAGAGTTGTCTGCCTTCATGCGCCTGAGCACGCACAGTCGCTCTTCCCCCGTAATACAGATTGTCGTCGAGTTATTTCCAGTAATTATCTCAAGTTCTCCAGTCTCAATGCCTTTCTCAACAGTAAAACAGAGACGAAATACTAACCGATCCCGTGCGGCCAAACACAGGTATAACCATTTTTATTTCTACGGGGCCATATTTTCTCTCTCTAATTACCTTATTTCCATTATTGTCCACATAATCTGTTTTGATTTTCTTTAATATTATCTGCAGGGGCTACCTGAACGCTCTGCCGACTCTTGTTTTCTCCTGGTCACCCATATACTTACTCCCTTTACCCTAGGCGTGACCACCTCGCTATAACTATAAAATTCTCATGCTCGCGGACCATTCTGATTTTGTCCCAACTCCAGTTCTCTGACGGGGACAGTAAGTAGCTGTAAGTTAGTGCATTGTATTCTCAGGCACGGAAAGAGTATTTCCTAATGCATTTATTATTTTTAATTGCATCTTCTAAACCTCAAGGAAGGGTATCCTAACTTCTCAATTTGTTTTATACGTCAACAAATCCCATAGATGAATATAGAGGGTAATGTGAGTGCCGGCCATTTTATTGTTTTCCAGAGCGGAATCGCCTACATCAAACATTCTCCTTCACCTTATCTCTAACCATCCTCGTTCATATCCATCATTATATGTGTGTGTGTGTGAGTGTGTGTGTGGAGTGTGAGTGTGAGTGTGTGTGTGTGTGTGTGTGTGTGTGTGTGTGTGTGTGTGTGTGTGTGTGTGTGTGTGTGTGTGTGTGTGTGTGTGTGTGTGTAAATATAGAGACAATATGAGGGAGGGTGTATAGAGATGAATGACAATATTTGACGAACCAGGTATATATACATATCACATAAAAATAGAAATATAATAATTAAAAACGTACTTCTTTTCTTGTTGAGCTGTCTTAGTACTTTGACTGCTGTGAACGAAATAAACGAATATATTGCACTTCCATGCACTCACACATTCGTAAGAAAATCAATCACAATGCTTCTCTCAGTTTCAGTCAGAAAAGTATGCTTTGATGTGCCCGCAACTACTTTTAAGCCTTTATGTCACTCATCAACACAAATCATCCAAAATGAAAAGATGAGATCGGATTACCTTTGTGCTGAATCTTTCAAGTAACTATCTCATCATGCTAAAGGCGTACTTTGACCCACTTATATGTGGTTTATTACTTGGAGAGCTCCGATTTACCAGCCGTCTAATAAGGACTCTGTGGTGAATAAGGATTCGTTTTATTATGCAAATATTTACTGGTGGGGACGCACTTTCCAGAGCATCGTTAATTTGAAATGGAAATGGAAATCATTGGCCATTATTTTTTTTATTGTAATGCCCCTGTCCCACTTAGGAAACCTGAACGGAAACCTCTGGAGACTTTGAGCCCCATCCAAAGTTTCCGTGCGGTTCCCGGAGGTTTCTGTCAGTCTCCCTACCTGCTTCCACTACCTGCAACCTCCGGCAACCACCTGCAACCTCCGAGAACCGCACAGAAACCTTGGGTGGGGCGCATAGTCTCCAGAGGTTTCCGTTCAGGTTTCGTAAGTGGGACAGTTAGCAATGAAATGCATCAAAGGTAGGCCAAAATATAGGTGCAGCTAGATTAGATGCCTGTTGTTAGGGAGAGTATGGCTCTTCCCCTGTGTACGAGTAGATGAAGCATCCGTAGCAGATTAACTGAACACAGAGAAAAGTGTGTGGGCCAGGCTTATCGAATACGGATGTAGAAATTAAAGTCGATATCCAAGGAACTTTCCACTGCGATTGTCGGCAAAAGTGATGTGGGTTTCGTGCGTCCGAAACTTTAGTAATGAAACAAAATGCTCGGTAACCGATGCGTAGTCTGAAATCCCGCTAATCAAATTAATCATTGATCTTTGAGATCAGTCATAAATTCTGGCATATTTCAATGTTTTCGAATAATTTGGGCATTAAACACAATCACCCTTATTCGTTTTAATATTTATTTCAAATTGGGAAAGAAGTCTAAAGATGAAGTACAAAAATAAGAGAACACATAATCCAAAAATAAAATTTCCGAGTGGAAATTATATCTGGAGTGTGGCGTCGCCTAATGGCAGTGGCGTCGACTGCAGTCCATCTGTCTTTTTTTAATTTTTGTCTCGTTAAATGTATGTTTTTGATTGTAGCTTTTATTATTATTTTTAGCTGTGTATATGTGTGGGGGTGGGGGTGGGGACGTTTAATCTCTTCCCTGTACGGGGACACGACTGTTTCCCCGTCGAGTCTCCGATGTCGTTGGGCCTAACATCGTGGAGCCGGCGGCAGCCTCCAACCGGAACCAACCTGAGGGCTCCGTCGAGGAGCTGGCCGACTTCGGAACGGGAAGAGTTGTGGTGGCGCCCGGCTGCGACCCGACTCGGAGCTTCGGAGGCTCCGGCCGCAGGCCCGGTAGACAGGAACATCGGGAGCTCGCAGGTCCCTGGTGGGAGACCACTTTACGGAGCTCCCGCAACTGCAACTTCTCCCGCCGGAATCGCGGGGTTTATATGCCTTTCGACAGCAACGTGTTTTAGCTGGATAGTCCCACTGTCTCCATAAAGTCAAATGAATCGGGGAACTATGTAGTGTAGACTTCTGTTTGCCTTTGTATGCAAGAAATAGTGTAACCAACCTCATTACTCCCCGGTTAGAACAGGGTTGGCAAGAGAGTGGAAATCAATTGCGTAGTGAGATAGCTAGAGCAAGTAAACATTTTCAGTGGTTTTTCAGTGGTAATTCCGAGGTAAAGGCAAGTGACGCTACTTTATGCAAAGTCCTCTATCACGACGATTGTAGAAATACCCGCGTGATATACAACATATCTGTGCATTCATTATAAAATTGATATTGATATAAAATTGATATTCTATTGGAAATTAGCTTTCGTAAAAACATTCTGGAATCCTCCAGTCCGATAGTAAAACTGCCTTCCAATAGGTAGAGTAATAAAATATATCGAAACGGTAAAGAGTGGGTGAATGTACAAATCAACCAAGAATATGCTAAATCGTCAAACGCCATTTAATAACCTATTCGTTATCCCCGATTGTGGCCAACATAGACTAGTTATGAATTGCAATGAACGCAAACAAAATAAAAATAATGGGCGATGTCAATTGCTGAGAAGAAGCCAGCAGACATGTTGCGTTAACACTCACGGACCTTCTCCAATTTGATGCTCTCTGCCATCTACTTCATGGTTAGATTGGCGATGATCAGTGTCCTCGCTCAGCTCCGTTCTAGTTTCGTTTGCCGACATAGCCGAAGGTTAAACTGGAAATAATTAGAATGACAATCATTGTTTTGCTTATATTCTATTTGAAAGAGAACAAGTACATTGTAACATGTACAGATGTCTGCAAGTAGTTCAAATTAACGTCTGCAGATCTCCAAATTGTACCTGTCAATCGGGGATAATATATATAACACAACGCCATGATAAAATCTCAATAAATTATTATATACAGCAGTGTTTATACACCAACAGTTGTACATCATCTTCCGCTCAGAGTATAATGTAATAAGCCTACGATTTATATCCATGAACAAAGCCTAAATCCCTTTAGGAAAAAAGTGACGATATCGAACATGACACCGAGCGCATCGGTGCTTGCAGCCCGGTAATGCACAGCAGCACCTGGGTCCGACGAGAATGAACAATCAAGCTATCACCCTGCAGAATTAGATTGCCGAGAACTGAAGGCAAATGTGGCTTCAAAAGACAAGATGCTGAAGTAATCTCGGAGGTATCACGTTGAAATATTTGTGGTGGCGCATCTGCTGCTGTCAAAGCTGTGAAGTATTTTCAGGACCATTTTGCACTCCATCAAAGACAACGGTTTAGCATCCGTTCTTAAAACCCGTTCTGTTATTTGTTCCTCCATCTGAATGCTCTTACAAAGTTGGAAATTGAAATATTTGCACCCAGTGATATAAACATGGATATTGTAGTTCTTGAGAATATAACAATTAACTAGATTAAATTGGTCGATGGTGCATTGGTAACTGTGTTACCCGAATATGTGTTACCCGAACACAGATGCAAACTTCACACGACGTGCATAAATTTACGGATAAATCTTGAAACTGAATTTGAGATTAAATCGCAGATATTAATTTATGGCAGGTGTATACATTTTTATCCATATGGAAGGAAATAAAAAACTCGTTGAAGTAATTTCGGAATAGATATACTTGAAGCATTGGACAATTTAAGTGTCACTAAATGGAAAAGCCAAAGTTTCTGATTTGATCTATTTTCTGACGGTGACCTTAAATAGACGAGTCGATCACACATCTTATTCACGTTCATTGAATCAAACTTTGGTATTGAAAATAGATTAATTCCCAAAACACGATCAATTATTTCGGAGAACCTGTAGCCCGTAAGACCGGCAGAATTATCCCATTCAGCCCAACGAGTCTGTTCCGCCATTCGAGCATAGCTGATCAATTTCCTCCATCAACCTCATTCTCCTGCATTCACCACGAAAACTGTAACTCCCTTACTAATCACGAGCCGATCAACCATCTCTTTACAATACCCAATGACATGGCCTTCGCAGCCGGTTCTGGCAATGAATTTCACAGGTTCAACACCCTCTGGTTAAGATTCTTCCTTGTATTCATTCTAAAGGCACGTTGTTTTATTCTGAGACTGTACCTCATGTCGTTAATCACTCCACAACTGGAATCATCCTCTCCACTTCCACTATCTACGCCTTTTATTGTTCGATAGGTTTCAAATAGATCCTCCTATCCATCTAAACTCCAGCGGATACAGACCAGAGGCATCATACGCTCCTCAAACATAACCCAATCATCTCCAGGATCATTCCTGTAAACCTATTCTAGACCCGCTCCAAAGCCATCCCATCCTTTCTCAGATATGGAGCCAAAAATATTCCATCTTTAACTTGACCAACTCCTTATAATGCCTGAGCATTATATTCTTATATATACTGCTTTCGAGATGAAATTCTAACATTGCATTTTCCTTCTTTATTTCCGACTCGACCTGCAAATTAACCTTTTGGGATTACTTCCCCGGCAATCTCAAGTATCCGATTTCTGAACTCTCTTCATTTAGAAAACAGTCTACGCCTTTATTCGGGGTCACAGCTTAAGGATAAAGGGGAAATCCTTTAAAACCGAGATGAGAAGAACTTTTTACACGCAGAGAGTGGTGAATCTCTGGAACTCTCTGCCACAGAGGGTAGTTGAGGCCAGTTCATTGGCTATATTTAAGAGGGAGTTAGATGTGGCCCTTGTGGCTAAGGGGATCAGGGGGTATGGAGAGAAGGCAGGTACGGGATACTGAGTTGGATGATCAGCCATGATCATATTGAATGGCGGTGCAGGCTCGAAGGGCCGAATGGCCTACTCCTGCACCTAATTTCTATGTTTCTATGTTTCTATTCCTTCAACCAAAGTACATGGCCGTAAATAATGCTATAGCGTACTCCATTAGCGACGTATTTGCTCATTCTACCAACCTGTCCCAGTCCTTCTGCAAACTCCCGGCATTCACAACACTACATGCCCCATTCATCTATCTTCTGACATCCGCAAACTTATTTGATGGCCACAAAGCTATCAATGTCATGTCCGGATCAGTGAGAGTATTCTAAACGAAGATAAGGCATTACAGCGACCATGAGCCACCTCATTCAACCATGAGCGATTGCCGCTCACATTCCCCAAATTTCCATAATGAGCTGGGTCCGATTCAAAAGCCAATCTTCTAAACGCATATATTAATTAGTTATAGCAGGTGCTGAATACGGATTAGGCGTTAAAACGGAATATGCTTAGGCGCACCGCTTAAACTTAGCTCTAAATCTAATGCCCCTGTAACTTAACTACAATCTATTAAATTGTAATCATAATGATGTATTTGATCATAAATTCAGCATGCCAAACAGATTGAATATACAATCGTTATTATAAAAGAAAAGCCTTATCTCTCGCACAGTCACCTATTCACAAGCTCTCTCACAGATACAGACATAAACCTGATGTGTTGCCTGTTTGTGAGTTAATCACACAAATGTCATCCTCGTTCACAAAACAGCTGACACGTTCTCTATGAATAAATGAGCTTCTATATACCATACTCACTGTGAATAAAATATGAAGTGAAGAGCACCACATCCATTACTAAAAACGTTCCTTATCAATGTTTTCGCGAAGAAAGATACCTCAACGAGTCTGAACATTGTGCACTGACACAGCAACTAAATGAAATCTCCATTCGATTCCAGGCAATATACAACATGCGCTACTGTAATCACTCTCTCCTATATTTCACTATGAACAGCATAATTTGTAATATCACCTGACTGGCTTTCTTAACCTTGTGACTGGTTGTCTGAAACTTGTGTCTGCGATTGACTAATCATCAATTAGATTAGGATTTATCTGGAAGATAAAGGACGTTGGCCATCAAAACGCACTTGAATTCATCTGACAAGGCTTTACGCTCTCATTATCAAGCACAGGGTTTCACTTTCTCTCCCTCTCTTCTCTCCCTGAAACGCACACACTTCACCAAAGATAATTCGCAAAATATGTCTCCACCTCACCTCAGTCTCTGTGGTTAGGTCCGATTGCTCTAACTCCGTAATGAATATGTTTGTAAAATAACTGTCTGCAAAGTCCTACGTGTTCTTTGTTCGCACGTGATTGGCTCAAAGGAGGAAAACGTTGGCTGCGATCCTGAACGTCATACGTTTTGTCCTGTTATCTGTTCGCTTTAATCCGTTTCCATGACGCGATTCTCGTCATTTATCATGTGAGTTATGCATGTGTTAGGGGACGACATGATTCCTTTGTATGTTGACTAATTGCTGATATGGTTGTGCCAAGCATATTGCTGCACAGTACGGTTGCAAATGTGGACCATAGATGCAGATTACGTTGTCCTCATATTCAACAGGATGCATTTGCAATGCCTTGCTCACATGAATTTCATAAGAATTGGCTGAAATGATTACACTCTCGATTTCAACTTCCTATGTAACACAGTTTCTACTTGCCGAGACAAAAATACTTCAGATGTCGAATATCTCGCAAAAAAAACTATTATCCGTGAGCCTGATATTGCATTTTGTTTCATTTACAACCTCAAGAATTTATCCTAGATATTCAGCTGTGTGAAGTACTACATTTCTTTTCTTATTCTTTAGATTCCGGCATCGAGGAGGGGTTTCTATCAGTTCGGTTTCGTTTTATCTTGATTATGACCATGTAATTCCATCAAAGCTGACAAAGAAATCAACGATAGTTTCTTACGAGATCTCCATTCTTTTGTCTATATTTGAACAGATTATTTTATACACAGGATACAAGAGCAAAATACATGTCTGTTACATTTTATCTAGCGACATTCCTAAATCGTGTAACAGTTGTTTCGGAAACAAACTATATAATTGCTAAAACCGGTTTAACCGGGTATTTGTTTATCAGGGCAGCAGAAATATAATTCATAGATTGTGGATTGACCTGCCCTGGTAAAATTGGACACATTCCACTGCGCTGCAAAACATTCAAGGTCGCATCATTTGAAATAGTGAAACATATAAATAGCAACTGCTGGGTGATATGAACCAGTATTCAGTTGAGCTTTCAGAATCTGGCAAGATTTTAGAAAGTAAATAATTTTACTGATTCATTGATACCTTGCTGTTTGATGCAAGACTTGCGGACGATCAGTTCGTATAATAAACATGACATTGTTAGAGCAGACCCTGGTATGATGGGGACGACTTATTTTCGTACCCAAAATAAAATTAACCTCTTTGTGGGCCAAGTTGTTATGTTATTCACATCGAGTTCAATGATCGTGGAAGCCGAATAGATTCATAATGATTGCAACCAACCCATGGATTACCATGCCGTGACCATGGCTATAGATGTTTCCAATTTAGTTCACGACACAAAAGACGTGCCGTTCAATATCAAATTAATTAAAAGTACTGTGTACACAACGATATCCAACGGCACCAAAGAATAAACAGCTAACCGAGAAAATACCAAATTCGGTAAAAACTGCAGAGAATGTTCATATAATTGCTTTATTAAAACTCAATGAAAAGGATATGTAAACTACGTTTCTTCGAAAGAGCCTCGGGAATATGTAGGGGGAGGGGGGGGGGGGATGTCGGGACACTGAAATGAATGACGTGTTTCATATATCCAAATATTCAAAAAATAATTTCCCAGTTGTCATTCATAGATTGTCGATGGTAGGGTGATCGACATCATTTCATCGTCTATAATATGAACTAAAAATATCAAAATAGAATGCGTTAAATCTTTGATATGCGGCAATAGAAGTTATTACAAAACGATATAAATGCAAAAACCCTGCCAAAATAAAAAATGTCACCTGGATTCATTGGATCACGTGACTGCTAATGTCGTTAGGTTTTTAAACTTTTAGTTCTTATTTCATCACATGTTTCGGTGAGATCTTCAATATACAATGTTCCTTCGTACAATACGCAATTTGCTCATAAAGACAACGGTGAATTGTTTGTGGAGGGAATACGTTTGTCTTGCATTGCGAGGTGTACCACCTAATTTAAGTGTATGTCGTGCTCTCATTTGCACATATACAACTGAAGTTATAGATAGCGCAAGGATTGTAATGCCTGACTTGCAGGTATATGAATGTAAATCTAACAATTTACTTTGGATGTATATTGGCCAGTCGAAATTGTATTCACTGTGGCAAAAGGAGACACTAGGTTGCGTTGGCGGACAAAATTAAGGATAATCCACTTAGATGTTGGCACTACATTAAGGAAGAGTTGGTAACTGGAGAAATAAGAGGAACCTTGAAATCCAAAGTGGATTCAGAAGTCGGAGGAGGAAAGCGACTTGGGAATGCAGATGCAGTATTCCTAAAGAGAAAGTTAGCAAGTTGACTCGGTAGTAAGGAAGGCAGATGTAAAGTTAGCATTTATTTCGAGACGATTAAAATACATATACTTGGATATGATGCAGAGGCTTTATAAGGCTCTGGTCAGACCGCATTTGTATTATTTTGAGCTTCTGAGCCCCATATATGAAAGTCTTTGCGTTGGACAAAGTCCAGAGCAGGTTAACGAGAATGATGCCCGTATATAATGGATGTGGAGAGGATTTACCCACCAGATTGAGAATTATAGGGCCCAACTCAGAATAAAAAGACATACCTGCAGATAGGAGATTAGAAGGATCTGTTTAGTCACAGGGTGGTGTAACTATGGAATCCATTGCCACGGGTGGCTGTGAAGGCCTTTATTGATTATTTTTAAAGCGGAGATTGACAGTTTCTTGACTGGTAAAGGGTATCAATGGATAAGGAGAGGGCTGAAGAATGAGGGTTATTTGGCCTAATTCTGCTTCTGTTACATGAATTTAAGAAAGTGGTCATCCATTAGTGCAGCCATATGAGAACAGCTCAATGAATTTGCTCAATGGAAAGTTCACCTATCATATTCCCGCAGCAAAAAAAATACACGAGGACGAGAGGACGTGCTGAAATTACAGGAGGATATCCCGCATTAGAATCGCTAAGGTGATGAGTGGCCTAACCCGTAAGGATGTAGATACATCTCCCAAGCTTGATCGAAAACACTATGGGAAGCAAGAGAATAAATTGTTGCAACACAACCTCCCACTCCTTTCTGCCTTCTGCAGAGGTCATTACCTACTTAGGTCTTAGTTTATTCACCTTCCCCTACCAAACCGCTAGCTCCCCAGGTACCTTCCTCTGCAACCACAGGAAATGTCTCGTTTGCACTGTGCCTCCTCCCTCACCAACATCCAAGGTCTTCCCGATGAGACAGCGGTTCATATGCACTTCATGGAACCTCATATACGGCTTTCGGTGCACATGCTTAGGTCACTTCTACTTTGTCCAGAGCAAGCGTAACTAGACATATATCTCTAGTTTGACCTCGGTTTGTTTGCAATATTATATTTGTTCTCCTTTGTGCAACCAGAGACTGTTCTGGGTGGTTCACCGTAACATTCACCATTGACCGATTTGTGGCCATTTTTTGTCAGAAGTTGAAAACAAAGTATTGCAGTGAGAAAAATTCAGCCGCAGTCTTAGCAACAACTGGCATCGTGCTTTGTATAAAAAAAACATACCATTTTATTTTATATTCGTACCTGCAGAGGCGATTGATAATGTACCATGGTTTTGTGATACAAAGAAAAGCTTTTATACCCCGTTGCTGCCCTTTGTTGTTATTCTTTTGCTTAACGCACTGACGGTCAGACACATTTCATTGGCAAGTCAGGTCCGTAAGCGACTTGGGGAACAGAACAATGGGGATTCACGCAGTGACCCGGAGATGGAGAACAGAAAGAAATCAATGGTTTTACTCTTCACCCTTTCGGCAGTTTCATTTTGTTGTGGATGAATAAAAATATTACAATATTGCTGGCACAAATCCAAAAAAATACACCTAATCTGAATATATCTTTGCACAAGTAGCGTACATGCTCCAGAGTTTGTGTATTCACAAATACATTTATATATGGTATTAAGCGGGTAACGTTTAGAGAACAGTTGGAACTTGTTGTGAAATATCCTTTTACTAGAATTGTTCAATTAATTAGAAAGCAAAAAACAATCTAAAACAGATGGCCGTCCCTGAATTTGAATTTCATCCAAGTTGAACTGGCCATTCCGTAATGCGCTGATCATTTCTGAATAATCCAGGAACTGAAGAGAAACATAACGCGAACGCATATCAATTTCGGAGTGTTTTATTTCCCTTTTTATTTACTTTGAAGGAGACGCGTAATGTTCATCTTAATATTTGTGTTTTCCACTTAAAACTAAAGAAAGTAAATGTCTATGCACACAACACAGAGTAAAAATGAGGGAAAGAGAATGTTGTACCTTAATATTAATAATAATAATACATTTTATTTAGGACTCAAGGTCCAGACAAGGGGCAACATTACATAAAAATGCATTGTATATTAAAATATACCATAAAGTACATATAAAATCTTAGTATATCACTTATAAAAGCATCATAAATTATATATTGTGTTATGCTACATGTTCTCAGGCAGAATGACATCACATTACCTCTTGCTCGCCCGATATTCTACTATCTAAGTCAAATCTATCTTTCCAATCTACTACCATAATCAAAGCAGTGAATGTACCGCTGCAGCCTTTCATCGCTCTTCCTTTCCTCCTAAAATATTACCTTTGTTTTATTTTCGTGAAAAGCTTTGTCTGCTAGCGTGTTTGAACCTCGTTGACCACTTTTGTGTCAAGCGCCTTGTGTACAGTAGCGAAGGGACTGGTTAAAAATACATATGATTTCAATTTCTCCATTGTATAAAAGCAATATTATTACGGGCACTCGGAATCAAACAATGTGTTCTCAGAATCGTTTCACTCTAAATGGCCTACCCCTAAATGGCCCTAATCTTAAACTGTGACCCCTGGTTCTGGACTCCAACATCAGGACATTTTTTCTGCATCCACCCTGTCCAATCCTCTAAGAATGTTTATGTTTCTATAAGATCCATTCTCATCCTTCTAAATTCCAGCTAATTCAAGCCCAGCCGACCCATTCTTTCATCATTCATCAGTCCTGCCATCCTGGGAATTCTCCTGGTGACATTAACCTGGTCAAATTAATCTCATGTTGCATGACATATTTAACCATCCATGTTAAACAATTATGTTTGTATGAATTTTTGTAGTAATCATTTCTGTTATGAGTAGCTAACCTAAAAAAAACCATGACAACTTAATTCTGTACAAAATATATTTATTGGAACTAATTAAAAACACTAATGTTTTACAACTATTACAAAATTACACTAAAAAGCAGAAAATGCATTGTTCTGGATAATGATAGGAAATTACATGTTGTACTGCAACTTTTCTACTTCATCCATTGTTCACCATTTAAAATACAACTTCAACAGTTATAACACCATTAAGTAGTTTGAAGGGTCTCCACCCGAAATGTCACCTATCCATGTTCTTCAGAGGAGATGCCTGACCTGCTGAAGTACTCCAGTACTTTGCATGCTTATTAATCTGCATCTGCAGTTCCCTGTTTTTACATTTCCCTTAAAGTGAATTGGATATGGCACGATTTACAACCAATGAACGTGATCTGGAATGTTAGATTGCATGGGATCCAAGGTGGGCTAGGCACTACATGACAACTGGCTTGGTGGAAGTGGTCAGAGTACGGCAGTGATGGGCTATTATACCTGTTGAAGACTTGATAAATATTATGCCTCAAGGATTAGTGCTGGTTTCACTGTTCTTTATTCATGTTAATGATTTGGACGAGATTGGGATTGACATTAAGAAGTTTTCAGGCAAAGGTTAATGGTTTAACATTCAGTGAAGAAAGTTACCCAAGATAACAATGGGTTCTAGATCAAATGGATCACCAGGCCAAGATATAACAAATGGAGTTCAATGCAGATCAATGCGAGATATTACATTGGCAAAGCAAAGCATGGCAGGGCACACACGGTATATGGCAGAGACCGAGTGTGCTGTACAACTGCAGGACCACGGCATACAGCCACATAATTCCATGAAAATTGAAACCCAGATCAACAAATTGAAGGTGGTGTTTGACACACTTGCATTCAACTATCTGGATACCGAGTAGAAGTGTTGGGATTTCATGTACAAGTTATTGGTGGAACCAGAGTGTGTGCCTACTATCGTCATCTACATCTTGGAAGGATGTCATTAAGCTGAAATGCTAAAATGATTCATAAGGATGTTACTGGGACCAGAGTGGTTAGCTTCAAAGTAGAGGCTAGATGGGTTTGGACTTTTTTTCCTGGACCATGGGAATTTGATGGATGACATTAGAAGTATACAAAATAACGAAGAACATTGATAAGGTAAATTGTGACTGGCTTTCTCCCAAGGCATAATTCTAAAGCTAGAGGTCATAGATGCAAGGCAAGAGGAAACATGTGAAGAGGCCTGAAGGGTAACCTTTTCCACACTATGAGGTTAGTGGCCATCTGGAAGAATCACTGGCGGGACTGACGTATGATGAAAGAATGGATCGACTGGGCTGGTATCCACTGGAATTTAGAAGGATGAGAGGCTATCTTATAGAAACATAAAATTCTTAAAAGATTGGACAGGTTAGATGCAGGTAAAATGTTCTGGATGATGGGGGAGGCCAGAACCAGGGGTCACAATTTAAGAATAAGGGGGAGGCCAGAACCAGGGGTCACAATTTAAGAATATGGGGTAGGCCATTTTGGACTGAGATGAGGAAAAACTTTTTCACCTAGTTGTGAATCTGTGGAATTCTCTGCCACAAAAGGCAGTGGAGGCCAATTCACTGATGTTTTCAAGAGAGAGTTAGATTTAGCTCGGAGGGCTAAGGGAATCAAGGGATGTGGGGATAAAGCCAGAACAGGGTACTGATTTTGGATGATCAGCCATGATCATATTGGCTCAAAGGGCCAAATGGCCTACTCACGCACCTATTTTCTACTTTTCTTTGTTTCTATGGAAGAAGCTGCAAGAGGAAGCTGAAGAAGCAGATGCAATTTACATGTTAAATATATTTAGATAATAAAGGGTTAGAACCAAATAGGCAAATGGGACAAGTTTGGGTAGATATCTTGGTCAGCATGTACTACTTTGGCAGAAGAGCATATTTCAATGCTCCAATTTATTGAAACACACATTGATGATGTAAAACTTTAGTGTTGCTCAGTGAAGACTATTAGTCTGATAAACAGTGCAGCAATTGAAAGCAGACATTTTTACAGCTAGTTTGCATATGCTTGCAGTTCTTGCCTGATCATTATAGTGGAACACAGTCAGAGCCGGACAGAACAGAAACAGGCCCCCACAGCCATGTTGTCCATTCTGGCCAAATAAGCACATTAGACTAGACCCATTTATGTGCATTTGGTCAACAGGCCTCTAAACTCTCACTATTCTTACATCCATCAGAATGTCTTTAAAATGTCATAACCGACGGCCTTTGCAACTTCCTCTAACAGCCCTTCACCCCAACAGGAATATTGTGTCGCTGTACTTTTCCTTTCTCACCTATAAAAGCCTCTAATTTGCTAGCCACCCCCTTACCGAAAGACATACTCTCCCAATCGACTTCAGGTTTTGGCCCAATATCTCCAAAATCATTCTTACTCCAATTTTGGATCTTCATTAGTGGGCCAATCCTATTCTTCTCCGTAACTACTTTAAAACTAATAGAAGTATGGTCACTGATCCCAAAGTGCCCCTGATTGACACTTCAGTCACTTGCCCCACCATGTTCCCTCAGGGGCGGTACAGTGCTGCCTGCTCTCTATATAATGATTCAGGAAGCTTTCTTGGACACATTTAACAAATTTTTCCCCATCCAAGCCATTTACATTATGGACAATTCAGGCAATGTGAAGTTGAAATCTACAAATAGTATCCTATTACTTTTACAGCTATCTGCAATCTCAATACATATCTGCTCCTCCAATTTGTGCTGATTATTGAGAGGACTGAAATATTGACACCAGTGTAATCATACCGCTCCTGTGCCTGTTCTACTCATATCACTGGAGGATCTCAAGAACATCCTCTGAGAATTATAGTCATATCCTCCCTGATCAAAAAGGCAACAAAACCTTCTCTTTTGCCTGCATCTCCATCACACCTGTAGCATCAATACCCTGGAATATTGTGCTGCTAGCTCTGCCCTGCTTACAACCATGTTTTGGTTACACCATGCTTCAACACAGCAGCTGGCGTCAACCTAGAATTTCCCCTAACAAGGCCATTTTGCTATACCTTCACCACATTAGCTGCTGTACCTCTCAGCTAACCAAACAGTCCTCTTAAAAGGCCCGCTGCTCCTCTGCCTCCTCGCTTGAAGCTTCTGAAATGCCAATTCCAAAGTCAAAACCATGCTTCAGAACTAGAAAATAAACATGACAGGTCCGCCAGTACCTAAAAACAATTCAATTACAAAATCACAACTAACACAACCAGAAACATTTACCCAGATTCAATCTATGTTCTTGTTAATTCTGCTGTGCAGTTTTCAATATCTCATCGAACATTTATGTCTTCGTTTTTGTGCATACCTATCAGGCATGCAGTTAAAGAGACATTTTTTTCACACGATGCAATTCATGTTCATCATTGAGATTTGCTTGAAAATTTGCATTTTGTGCTTTAAATAAATGGCTGCAATAGGTTTCAGAAAAAAAGGATGTATCATGCCCAAGTGATCCCGTACACCATCCTCAAAATCTACAGGACAAAGAGCAATCCAAATCTTGATCAAAAGAATCTGATGTGTGGAAATTAAATCATTCACACAATCACCTCCATTCCCTTTTTGTATCCTCGCAGTGACAGCAGATTCTTCTTCTCCTCGGAACTGAATTTATTGTCATCCAGCCTGAAACAAATTTAAGAATACAATGTAACCGATTGTATCAAAGCCCATTACAGAGAGAATAGTGGTAATGGCAATATTTACAGAAAAAAGTCATCCTTAAAAAATGAAGTGTAAATATGTTTTGTGACATTAAAGAGATACTAGAATACTCACTCAAGCTTCCTCAAATTGCTGCAGTCTTGTACGAGTTTGTGGAATGTCTGAACAGATTGGTCTGTAAAGTTGTTAGATGTCAGGTTGAGCATCCACACTGACCGGACTGCACGGAGAGCAGAGTAAAGATCACTCACACATGAATCAGTGAGTTCATTCTTCCAGAATCTGTGGATGAAAAAAAAGAAATCCTAAGAAATGATGCATTCTCCAGTGTTAATCTACACCATTATTAATCATGCTTATGGTTAGATCGTTATTGTAAGCCATTTGTTATGACTCTTGCACTTACCGCAGCTTTTTTAATTGAGGGTACTGGTTCGTCTCCATTGCCTCACATAATATTTTCATGCCCCGATCTCCCAGTTTATTACCACCCAGGTCCAGAACCATCAGCGAGCTGCTTATACTGATCACAGAGGCGACATCTCCGGCACAAGAAGCTGTGAGCCCAACTTCCCAAAGTCTGGAATTCAAAGATATAAATGACAAAGAGGAATAATTGCATTTTAAACCCATGGAGTTCATTGAAGGAATTAGGGATAACTAACATGAAATTATTATGAGCAGCAATACTTACCCATACTACTGATAATGTTTAGCATTACCACTCCAATTATTATCAAACCCGTTTTACATAGACTGGTACATACCGCAGTTCTTCCAGTTGTTGGTTAGATGTCCTCAGAGCTGCAGATACTATTTTAATTCCTGAATCCCCCAGGTCATTTTTACTCAGGTTCAGTGCTCTGAGCGACTGGTACGTACTAACAGCGGAAGCAAGATCCTCAGTGCAACAAGCTGAGAGACTGGTATCATCCAACCTATCCATCAGGAGTTGGGAGGGAAGGAAGAAGCAGAAAACAAGATTGAGAGTGCAAGAAGAAATAATGGGAAAAGAGACAGTGCAAATTATGCAATGTCATGATTACACTGAACAATGGATCTATATTACTAACTGATGTCCAGTAGTGAACAGCGAACCATTATGAAGAGAACGTCTGTGATACTCACTCCAATTCCTCCATTCTACACAGCCCCTTGGGCAGTTGTTGCACTCCTGCATCACCTAACGGATTACTTCCCAGAGACAGAGTTGTCAGTGACTGGTTTATGCTGAGAGCAGAGGAAAGATCCTCGATACAAGCAGCTGTAAGACCATTAGCTTTCATCCTGAGAATCAGGAAGGAGAAAAATGGATAAAGAAATTACAGAGTACACCATATGTAGTCTCAAATGCCAGTAAAATAAAGAACATTTTGCACAATCTGGAACACACCTCAGCTTCTTTATTTTGCAGGCCGGATTCCTCAAAACCACACACAGATTTTTAATTCCAGAATCACCCAGTTTGTTCTCAGTCAAGTCCAATTCCAATAACGATTGATTTTCACTCAGAGCAGAAGCAAGATCCGCAGTACAAGAAGCTGTGAGATTGTTCGCACCCAGTCTGAGGGATCAAAGAACAAGATAAAAAGAACAAAAGATTCAGTCAAATCACTGAGGTATACTGTATTAATGTTTAATAGGTATTAATGATAATGTTTTTACTAATTATATCCCCACAGTTATTCTCAATCTGTTACTTACTGCAGTTCTTCTATTTTACATGTAGGTTCCCTCAGAGCAACAGACAGCAGTTCCACTCCCGAATCACCCAGTTTGTTATTCCATAATCTAAGCAGAGACATTGAGAAATAAATTGAATCAAGTCCTAGATTATGTTTAGGTTTATCATCACATGTACCAAGATACAGTGATATGTTTTTTGTTACAATGTCCATCACTGAATATTATAGATTACAGCAAACACACCAGATGCGCCAGATTTTATGTTAGTCTTACTTCCTGAATATTCCAGGATCATCAGTAATATTCCGGGATCATCGCTGTCTATATCTCTCATTTCTCTTGCCCTTAACCAGTCTGAAGAAGGGTCTCGACCCGAAACGTCACTCATTCCTTCTCTCCAGTGATGCTGCCTGTCCCGCTGGGTTACTCCAGCTTTATGTGTCTATCTTTAGTTTCAGACAATTGGATTTATTCTCCTGACGCTCAATGATTATTCATGTCTGAGGAAACGTATTCATTTGTTTTGTAAAACTGGAAGAGATGGGCGACTTTCCACAAATTCAATGAAAGCATGATTATATCCTGGACTTTACACCATGTATATCTTCTTCTTCTTCTTGGGGTGGGAGATTGCAATATTCATGTGGTCCACCCGGTTTCAACAAATGCAATCAACCTAGCGTGCACAAACAGAAGTTCAAACAGAACAATTTGTCTTACAACTTTAGTCTGTGCACGCCATACGCAGCAAGAGGAAGAAGAAGTATATTTTAAGGGCTAACTTCAGTTTCAGTATCCTATAAAACTCCATTCAGACTCATCACAAGTTTTCAATGCCACAAACTGCTGGTGTGTGCATGTATGTAGTCTTTTACCTCATTTCTATTGAACTGATTGGACAGTATTTGGTGAGTTGTTTTGGCACTTTCAACCCAAGCACGGGCCACTTTACCAAATTTACAAGTTAGCTGCAATGCTTTACCCAAAGACTGACCACTTCAGACAAGAATAAAACACTGCACACCAGGAGAATGCTGGCCTGGCATCAATTGTTGATGAGGAGCCAATGTCATATCAGCTGAATTAATAAATGATGAATGGATTGGAAAAGTAAACTCGGATAACACATTAGCAGCAAGTTATTCCAAGGGTTGAATGACTTTGCAAAGCTGTGATTCGAAAGTAGTAACATCCTCAGTTACTGGATGTTTGGCATTAATACTTCACACCCCTTCACCTTGACAGTCCAGTGGCTGTTCCCATTCCTTGGAACAGACTAGAATGCGGCATCACGATGCCCACTGCATCTCGTACCCTGGCCTGGGTGTAGATACAGTGAAAGGGGACTTTGTTCATACATGCAAGAAGAACACATTTATTACAATTAAATCAATGGATGATATGATAACCGAGTAATATCGCCTCACAGGGATCTACATTAAGCACAAATTCTTTGTGAACCACTAAACAGAACTCTGGTTTCACGCCATGTTTGATCATTTATTCCACCTGCAGCTCCCAACCCCCTACCTCCCAAAGTTGCAGTCGGGGACAAATCAACAATTACCTCAACACTCTGCATTTGTGCAGTCCAGATTCCAGCCACCGCAGCCCATCACACTGAATGGAGCAATTCTGCAGGTCAATGTCATTCATGGTGTCACAGAGCCCAATAACATTAGACAGAACAGCACAGTCAATTGGGTTCATTTGCAATCCATTAAATTTAAGTGTTTTCACCGATCCCACTGTCGACTCAACCAGTGGTTTATACTGACACTCAAACAGGTAGTGGAACATGTTCAGGAGACTAGCTTTACTGGCTTTGCTCTCAGTCTTTGCAATCCGTTTTTGAACTTCCATTTGTATCCAATCATTCACTTGGTAGGTTACTTCAATAGGAAATGGTCCCAAATACTTTTCCAGTGGCTGATGTCTTTTTGAAGAAAGACCAACAAGGAATCTGAGAAATAAATCATATCGCCCATCTTCAACCTTACGGGCTTCCTCGAAAAGCTCCCCGATGTCACCAGGGCCTGCATTTAGGAATTGAGCAAGTGCAGCTATAAACTCTTGCACAGTGAGATGCGTGAATTCATAGACTATATTCTGAACAGAATCATCTCTATCGAAAAGTTCCATCAGAAACCCAGATAAGAACTGGGAAGGTTGCAGCTGGTGCCTGGTCAAGTCTTCATTTCGAAACATAATTTTCCTCTTAGAAACTCCGGCAAAGGCCAGTTCACCAATTTTCAGCAATATATCACGAGGCTTTTGAATATTACTGTGGTTTTCCAGGATGTTATAAATATGATAGGAATACAATTCAGTGATGGTTTGGGGAATTTGCTGCAGTTTTACACTGTTTATGAAGAAGGGGCCTAGAGTTTGACCAAGAATCCAGCAGTAAGAAGGGTTGAAGCTCATAGAGTATAGGATTTTATTCTCTTGCACGTGTTTGAAAACAGCTGCTGCCACTGCCTGTCTTTCAAAAAACCTGTTGAAATATTGTTTACGTTCTGCATGAGCAAATCCCCGGATTTCAGCCCAGAGATCGATCTCAGCCCTTTCCAATAAATACAAGGTGGTGGGGCGACTAGTCAGCAGCACTGAACATCCTGGGAGCAACTTGCGTTGTATTAAAGCATAAACAATGTCAGACACTTCACACCATGTCTCGGGATCATCACACTTGTGCTTAGGCTCTGTATTTCTTCGATTATCTGCAAAATCAATTCCGTCTTTGTATTCATCCAAACCATCAAATATAAACAATAATAGTTCTGGATGTTTCCAGATTTCTTGCAGGATGCTACCAAAGTAAGGATACTGGTCCAGTATCAGTTGCCTCAGGGTGATTTTACAATTAGTATCATTCAACTCACGAAATTTAAAACTGAACACAAATTGGAAATTTTGGTAGATTTTCTCAGTGGCCCAATCATGAACAATCTTTTGCACCATTGTTGTTTTTCCAATCCCTGGATCTCCACTCACAACAACTGACCTCTTGCCCTGGGCAAAACTACTCCAGAACAATTTATCTGTTGGGATTCTTTCAGTCTGATTTTCGTGCCACTCTTCATGTTCTTGGTCTCTCGACAGCAGTTCATGTTCTACATGTTTCCGCTTTCGTTTGCCTGAAATAACTGTAAGGTCAGCATATCGATCATCCAGCTGAAAATCCTTCACCCCGTCATTTTCCCTAATCATGTTCATTCTCAGTTTTTCAGTTTGTTTGCACAGTTTCTCCTTGTGTTTCTGTTGAACACCTTCATTGGAGCAAAGTAATTCACAATATTAATTTTAACTATGCAAGTTATGATTCATTTAAGAGTCACTGACTAATAGAGCACAGAAGCAGACCCTTCGGCCCAACTTATCCATGCCGAAGATACCCATCTCAGCTTGGCCCAATTGCACACATTTGCCATATATCCCTCTAAATCTTTCCCATCCATGTACCTGCCCATAAGTGTTCAGAAGGAGGGTCTCGACCTGAAACGTCACCCATTCTTTCAGTCCAAAGTTGCTGCTCGTCACTCCAGCATTTTGTGTCTTCTAACTTTATTTGGCAGCTTGTTTTACAAACACAATACTCTGTGTGATATTGGGGTGGGGGGGAGGGTGGAGAGGAGAGGAGGGGGGAGGGAAGAAGTGGGGAGAGGAGGAGGGGAGCGGGCTGTGGGCGAGCGAGCTGCGGGGCCCACGGCGAGCAGGCTGCGGGGTGCGTCTGGTTCAGTATGTGAGAATGCACGTGTGCGTTTCTGTGCATGCGTGCGTGTGTGGCATTATCTTTTCCTTCGGCCCGCAAAAAAGTGCCAAATATATAATGTAGCCCTCATGGTGAGTTTGGATCCCCCTGGTTTAAAGGAATATAGTCAAACAGCCAGGTAAAAGACGTGTAAATGCGGCATCTTGACTGCATGGACAAGTTGGGCTCAGGGTCTGTTGCCATATACTATGACATGACGAATTCTGAATGGGAAAGAATGGCATACTTGATAGCGTGTGCCGACGTGGCGCCGACGAACGAGAAGCCGAAGCAAAGAAGTAGAAGCCAAATAACCGAATGGAAACAAAGCCGAATGCAAACTAACCGAAAGGGTGGGACACCTAAAAGCCAACTAACCGAAAGGCTGCATTGCCTAAAAGCAAACTTACCGAATGGCCGCTTTACCGAAACGCCATCTACCCGAAAGGTGGCGGCGCCTACAAGCCAACAAACCTAATGCCCCTCAACAGAAAAGTCAAATAACGGACATGACGTTGCCGGGGGGGCGGGACTTGTCAGACCCCCGCGTCCATCACATCACTGTGGAAGGATGAACATTGTCCCACACCTCCGCTCCACCCGACTCACACCCCGAGGAGGGTGGCCGTGGGAGAGAGGGGGCTGTCACGAGGGATGCGCACCTTCGGCTGCTTACAACTTGGTGCCAATCACCTATGGCTTGTGTGGGAAAATGACCCCCACACTCCCGCCGGTGGAGGGGCACACGCCACAATGACCCCCACAATGAATCCTTGGTTCTGAAAACTACTGCTTACATTTTTCTTTCACCAATGAAATTCATCGGTCAGCACCGGCTACAACCTAGGAGAACCTTCGACCACCTGGCAACCCACTAGGACCTCCTGGCGAACCACCTACGGCACGAGAATTCTCGCTACTCTCCATGGTAGTTTCATTCTGGTCGCAACTAATTTTTCGACATGTTGAAACATTCGCGGCGACCATAATGAGGCCGCAACTAGTTCCCAGAATGCTGCAACTCCTCACGACCATGAAGGCGATTCCCTGGAAACCAACCGCGAACATGTGGCGACCATGTGGCTATTGCTCAGTCTCCTGCAGTCGCCTAAGTGGGACAGGCCCATAATGCTGCTACAAGAGAAGGTCAGAGATTACAGTTTACCTCCTGACAGCACATAGATGGTGGAAAAGATAAGTAGATAGGTTTGAAATGTGCATTGGATAATCCTCTACTTGCCTGGATGAGTGAACTTCCACACTTCCAGTACAAAACAGGAACCCAATTGACTAGAATGCCATCCATCACCTTAAATATTCATTTCCTGCACCACTTGTGCAGTGTGTAACATCATCAAACCACACTGCAATAACCCACCTACACTACACTAACAGCTCCCAAATTTGCAATACAAGGGGGGGTTTCATACATAGATCTGGAAATATTGCCATATCCACATCCTGGAATTCCAGGTCCAAAAGCATTGTACATTTACAGGATTCCATCTGGCAATGAGAAGGGGCTCACTATCATTCATTAGAGTGGATTTCAGTATAAGCCACAAATACTGATTGTGCTTATGGAAAGGGAATAATTACAAAATGAAAATCTAACTTACCTTTTAGGTGGCTGGGAATCTCTGTACAACCCCGGATGAATTTCACGAAATCCTGAATGTCAGTACCTGTTTAAATCATTTAGATTTTATGAATTGCGTATGTGCAAATAGTAAAATGGGAAGAATTCAAGTTCAGCATGTAATGTTTTCTTACCCTTATTCAGTATATCTGTCAACATGTTCTCCAATTTTGGCAATCTATATTCTGTTTTCAGAATGGATTCCCACATTACCCTTCTCGGTACGGAGCCTTTCCCCATCACAAGAGTTACAAGAAGTTTGGAACTGTGGGCCTTATTCCCTTCCTCCTCCACTTTCTGCAAATAATGTCAAATATATTGTGGATCAGAGTGAAAAATAAACACAAGGAATTGACCCGTTCAGTGTGAGGAGCTCTCACAATCAAAATTCACTGAAATAAATTATTCAGATAGAATAAATATTCTGTAACATTTATTTCATGCAATCTGCTGTTCAGCGAATAAGATATTAACTAATCCTTATCTTGGCTTCATTTACATGCCTTACTTTCACTTACTTACTATTGACGTTGTCCATCCTTATCTATATAATTAAAAGTCTCATGACCACTTCCTGTCTGCGCTGTATATTGATTTTAGAAAAAACGCTACCATTTATCGCTGTGATTTTGGCCATCTTACTCAGTCCTCCTCCGCTGAACCAGCCCCGAGGATTTTTCTCATCGATGAAAAGTTTAAAAATTATCAGTGTTTAAATAACCTTGCAATCAGCTGATTGGTCCTCTCGCATGTCAATCATCGCTATGAAGTTAACGCCACTCGGGGGGGGGGGGGGGGGGGGGGGGGGGGGGGGGGGGGGGGGGGGGGGGGGGGGGGGGGGGGGCAGGACAATAAAACCCTGGATGCCTGGCGTGCATCAGTCACTCTGCAAGATCGCGAGGGAGAGACCACGACTGTCATTCTAAGCTGTGAATCAACTGAACCGTGAGTCTGCAATGTAATTGCAATAAATGATTTGTTAACCCTTAATGACAATGCCATGAGTTGTTTGGCCTGCTGCCCTGCCTGTGCTTGGAACTGCAATGCTTTATTAGGTCCGACTGTGTTTGGAAGGAATAAATTCTTTATTAGGTCCGACTGTGTTTGGAAGGAATAAATGCTTCATTTGGTCCGACTGTGTTTGGAAGGAATAAATGCTTTATTAGCTCCGACTGTTTAGTCCAAAAGTCCCGCTCATTTTGTGACTTCCACTTAGTGGACAAGTCGCGCTGATTGCATGATTTCCAGCTGAGTTGGCGCTGATCGCGAAAGTGCCACTGACTCTGGTAGCCCCACAGTGGAGGGGCCGCGCTCAGCCGTGTGAGTAGATTCAAGAATGTTTACTGTCATATATATGGAGACGGGGAGTGGGAGAGTCTGTGCATGAGTGTGCTTGAGTGTCTATTGGAATTGGTGGAGAGGTGGAATGAGGGCGAGTCTGTGTGTGCACGCGAGTTGGCGAGTCTGCGCGCGTGCCGAGTCTCCACGCTTGAGAGCGTGTGTGCACGAGCCTGCGCGCGAGCTTGAATCCGTGCAAGAGTGTGTGTGCGCGCACGAGTCTATGTGCGCATGTGTGTGCGGGTGTGTGTGTATAAGTGTGTGAATCTCGTTTTCCCCCTTCTGTCATAAATGGGACACACATGCGTGTGCTCCGTGTCTCATAGTTCTGCTCTTGCTTCCCGTCCCCACAGATGCAACAAGGACAGTTCCCCTGGTCCTCATCTTTCATCCCACCAATCCTCCACATCCAACTCAGACATTTCTGTCACTTCCTATAGGATTCCACCACTTCCCATCTCCACCTCTTTCTACCTTCCACAGATATAGTTTGCTCTGCAACTCCTTGGTTCACATCCCTTTCCACGCAAACTATCACCTCCCAAGATACTTTCTCCCTGCAGCCACACGAGATGCAACACCTGTCCTTATACCTCCTCCCTCAACTTCATCCAGGGACCCCAACAGTGCTGTCTGGCGAGACTAGTGGGGTTCCGCAATGCTCGGCGCTGGGACCCCAGTTATTTACAATTTATATTAACAATTTAGATGAGGGAATTAAATGTGGCATCTCCAAGTTTGTGGATGGCAAAGCTGGGTGCCAGTGTGAGTTGCGAGGAGGATGCTATGAGGCTGCAGTGTGACGTGGATAGGTTGGGCGAGTGGACAGATTCATGGCAGATGCAGTACAATGTGTACGGGTGTGTGTGTATAAGTGTGTGAAATGTAAGGATTGGTGGCAAGAACAGGAAGGCACATAATCATCTCAATGTTATCAGATTAGGAAAAGAGAAGGTGCAACAAAACCTGGGTATTAAGTCACGTCAAGTTTATTCGTCACATACACTTACGAGTTGTGCAGTGAAATGAAAAGTGGCAATGCTCGCGGACTTTGTGCAAAAAGACCAAAAAACTACCAAACAAACTACAAACAGAATGGAACATATTGTGCGCGGAAGGAAAAAGGGAAAAACAACAGCAATTTTAAAAAAAGCAGCGGGGTGGTACAATAAAGATTAGTCCCTGGTGAGATAGGAGTTTACAGTCCTAATGGCCTCTGGGAAGAAACTCCTTCTCAACCTCTCCGTTCTCACAGCATGGCAGCGGAGGTGTTTGCCTGACCGTAGCAGGTGGAACAGTCCGTTGCAGGGGTGGAAGGGGACCCCATGATTTTATTGGTACTGGAGTTGCACCTCCTGATGTACAGTTCCTGCAGGGGGGCGAGTGAAGTTCCCATAGTGCGTTCGGCCGAACGCACTGCTCTCTGCAGAGCCTTCTTGTCCTGGGCAGAGCAATTCCCTAACCAGAGGATCCTCGGAGACACTCTGAATTTCCTCAATTGCCTGAGGTGGTAAAGACGCTGCCTTGCCTTACTCACGAGTGCTGCGGCGTGTGATGTCCATGTCATATCCTCAGATGTCAGATGTGGACTCCCAGATATTTAAAACAGCTCACCCTATCCACAGTATCCCCATTTATCCTCAATGGTGTGTACGTCCTCGGATTAT
Source organism: Leucoraja erinaceus (assembly GCF_028641065.1). Taxonomy (NCBI): domain Eukaryota; kingdom Metazoa; phylum Chordata; class Chondrichthyes; order Rajiformes; family Rajidae; genus Leucoraja; species Leucoraja erinaceus. Next base: position 20,412,076 of record NC_073400.1, on the reverse strand, counting down.
GTGCCCTCCTAAAGTACACGATCAGCTTCTTAGTTTTTTTGATGTTCAAGAGGAGGCTGTCGTCCTGACACCAGAGTGCCAGATCAGCCACCTCCTCCCGGTAGGCCTCCCGGGTGTGCTTGTACATCAGTCACTGAAAGTAAGCATGCTTGTAAAGCAGGCAGTGAAGAAAGCTAATGGCATGTTGGCCTTCATTGCGAGAGGATGCGAGTTGAGGAGCAAGGAGGTCCTACTGCAAGCTGTACAGGACCCTGATGAGACCACACCTGGAGCATTGTGTGCAATTTTGGTCTCCTAATTTGCGGAAGGACATTATTTCTATTGAGGGAGTACAACGTAGGTTCACCAGGTTAATATAGGGGATGGAGGGACTGACATACGATGAAATAAATCAGGGAAGGTAGTGCATCCGTGGATAACAAGGGAAATCAGTGATAGTATCAAAACAAAAGATGAAGCATACAAATTAGCCAGAAAAAGCAGCCAACCAGAGGACTGGGAGAAATTCAGAGTCCAGCAGAGGAGGACAAAAGGCTTAATTAGGAAAGGGAAAATAGATTATGAAAGAAAGCTGGCAGGGAACATAAAAACCGACTGCAAAAGTCTTTATAGATATGTGAAGAGAAAAAGATTAGTTAAAACAAATGTAGGTCCCTTGCAGTCAGAAACAGGCGAATTGATCATGAGGAACAAGGACATGGCAGACCAATTGAATAACTGCTTTGGTTCTGTCTTCACTAAGGAAGACATAAATAATCTGCCGGAAATAGCAGGGGACCGGGGGTCAAATGAGATGGAGGAATTGAGTTAAATCAAGGTTAGCCGAGAAGTGGTGTTAGGTAAATTGAATGGATTAAAGGCCGATAAATCCCCAGGGCCAGATAGGCTGCATCCCAGAGTATTTAAGGAAGTAGCCCCAGAAATAGTGGATGCATTAGTGATAATTTTTCAAAACTCTTTAGATTCTGGAGTAGTTCCTGAGGATTGGAGGGTAGCTAATGTAACCCCACTTTTTAAAAAGGGAGGGAGAGAGAAAACGGGGAATTACAGACCAGTTATTCTAACATCGGTAGTGGGGAAACAGCTAGAATCAGTTATTAAAGATGGGATAGCAGCACATTTAGAAAGTGGTGAAATCATTGGAGAAAGTCAGCATGGATTTATGAAAGGTAAATCATGTTTGACGAATCTTATAGAATTTTTCGAGGATGTAACTAGTAGAGTGGATAAGGGAGAACCAGTGGATGTGTTATATCTGGACTTTCAGAAGGCTTTCGACAAGGTCCCAAATAAGAGATTAGTATACAAACTTAAAGCACACGGTATTGGGGGTTCAGTATTGATGTGGATAGAGAACTGGCTGGCAGGCAGGAAGCAAAGAGTAGGAGTAAACGGGTCCTTTTCACAATGGCAGGCAATAACTAGTGGGGTACCGCAAGGCTCAGTGCCGGAACCCCAACTATTTACAATATATATTAATGATTTGGACGAGGGAATTGAATGCAACATCTCCAAGTTTGCAGATGACACGAAGCTGGGGGGGCAGTGCTAGCTGTGAGGAGGATGCTAGGAGGCTGCAAGGTGACTTGGATAGGCTGGGTGAGTGGGCAAATCCATGGCAGATGCAGTATAATGTGGATAAATGTGAGGTTATCCACTTTGGTGGCAAAAACAGGAAAGTAGACTATTATCTGAATGGTGGCCGATTAGGAAAAGGGGAGATGCAACGAGACCTGGGTGTCATGGTACGCCAGTCATTAAAAGTAGGCATGCAGGTGCAGCAGGCAGTGAAGAAAGCGAATGGTATGTTAGCATTCATAGCAAAAGGATTTTAGTATAGGAGTAGGGAGGTTCTACTGCCGTTGTACAGGGTCTTGGTGAGACCACACCTGGAGTATTGCGTACAGTTTTGGTCTCCTAATCTGAGGAAAGACATTCTTGCCATAGAGGGAGTACAGAGAAGGTTCACCAGACTGATTCCTGGAATGTCAGGACTTTCATATGAAGAAAGGCTGGATAGACTTGACTTGTACTCTCTAGAATTTAGAAGATTGAGGGGGGATCTTATAGAAACTTACAAAATTCTTAAGGGGTTGGACAGGCTAGATGCAGGAAGATTGTTCCCGATGTTGGGGAAGTCCAGAACAAGGGGTCACAGTTTAAGGATAAGGGGGAAATCTTTTAGGACTGAGATGAGGAAAACTTTTTTCACACAGAGAGTGGTGAATCCCAGGAATTCTCTATCACAGAAGGTAGTTGAGGCCAGTTCATTGGCTATATCTAAGAGGGAGTTAGATGTGGCCCTTTGAGGCTGAAGGGATCAGGGGGTATGGAGAGAAGGCAGGTACAGGATACTGAGTTGGATGATCAGCCATGATCATATTGAATGGCGGTGCAAGCTCGAAGGGCCTACTCCTGCACCTATTTTCTATGTTTCTATGTTTCTATGAAAGAATGGGTCGAGTGTGCTTGTATTCGCAAGGATGAGAGGGCAACATAAAATTCTTAAAGGATTGGACAGGGTAGATGCAGGTAAAATGTTCCAGAGAGTCCAGAACAAGAGGTCACAGTTTAAGAATAAAGGGTAGGCCATTTAGGACTGCGATGAGGAAAACCTTTTTCACCTAGAGTTGTGAATCTGTGGAATTCTCTGCCACAGAAGGCAGTGGAGGCCAATTCACTGGATGTTTTCAAGAGAGAGTTAGATTTACCTCTGAGGGCTAAGGGAATCAAGGGATATGTGGATAAAGCCAGAACAGGGTACTGATTTTAGATGATCTATTGAATGGCAGTGCTGGCTCAAATGGCCGAATGGCCTACTCCTGCACCTATTTTTCTATGTTTTCTATGTTTCTCCGAGACAGAGGTTCACATGTACCTCCTATAATCTCATTTACTGCATCCAGTATTCCCGATGTTAGTTCTAGTACATTGGCAAAACTAAACTAAGACATGGCGACAGTTTCACGGAACAGTTATGCTCGATCCACCCAGGGCTATGGGATCTCTCTGTTGCCAACCATTTCAACTCTCCTTCCCATTGCCATTCTAACCTTTCAGTCCTGGGCCTCCTCCATTGCCAGAGCGACCCTACATGCAAATTGGAGGAATAGCAGCTCATTTCGCTTGGGTAGCTTACAACCCAGTAGTATGCAAGGGATGCAAAGGGATGAAAGCAGAATCCTCCACGTGGCGCATCCCGGGCAATGCTGACGACAGAATCTGTACCACAGTGACTGACTGAAGTAGCCAATTCTGCAACCATCGACCGTCAACCGTCACTGACCGACCGGAAAGACGTGATATAGAAGATGGCCGGACACGAGGAAGAAGAAGTATGAATGTTGAATTCTCTCAATTGAAGTAACTTCCTTCTACACTCCCCTCTTGTCCCCTTCCTCCCCCCTAGTCATTTAACCTGTTCTTCAGTTCTCCACATTGTACCCTTTTTGAGTTCACACCTTCCCGAGCCAAGTATTGTCATTCCAGGGTCACCACCCAGCCAGCAGTCATTTGTGGCTGGCCCCAATTGGTCCTGTTCTTTTCTCACCTCCAGGTCTTCACCTCTCCCCACTTTCAGTCTGAAGGGTCCCGATCCAAATGCCCTTTTTCTCCAGAGATGCTGCCTGACACGCTGAGTTACTCAAACACTTTGTGTCTATCTATGGAAAGCAACTTGTTGCTTTACATTCAACTGCACATTCGTAAAAAATATTTGACAAATAAAAGGGTGCCGAAACATCTGCCTCAAGAAACAAAGCATCAGATTGTTAAGGTAGACAAAAGTGCTGGAGAAACACAGCGGGTGAGGCAGCATCTATGGAGCGAAGGAAATAGGCGAAATTTCAGGTCGAGACCCTTCTTCAGATTGTTAAGCATCATTTTTAGATGAATTTCCCCTCTATGGGCAACCTCCAGAAGCACAGCGAGTGACTCAGTGCCAGAAACTGGCTCAATCCTGATCTTGAGTGGATACAATTTGGATATTCTCCGTGATGTGTGGGTGCTCCCATATGCCCAAGACATACGAAGGAAGATTAATTACACGAACTGCAAATTACTGTAAAAGGGATTTTATTTTTGAAGGAAGGGGAGATCAAATTTGGATTAAATAATTTAAACAAAATGCCTGTGAACTTGGTCAAATTTAAGGATCTTGGAGAGGACACTGATATGCACAAAAATGAAAAGCATTTCTGAGCAAACGTGTAAACATTTCATTGTCATATCGATACGATATGGACAGGTCCTTCGATTCACGCTGTTCATTAACCACATACTTAAACCACATAGTAGGTATGTTGCAAAGCCTACCTGAAGCGTCGCTGAAAATCTGTCCCAGCCCGTGTGCGCGATTTTGGCGCCGTTTAGAGGGGGGCGGGTTTAAAACGCGATTTTGCACTAGGCTGTTCAAATCGAGGTTTTTCAGCCTAGTTAATTATTAACGGAAAATCGCTGGAAGATTCTGTCGCTTTAGCTATTTTTAGTTTTAAAGGCTTTATATAATTGTTATAGTAGGTTAAAAATTAACCTCTAAACCCCCGGCTACCGGCAACTGGCAGGGTCTCATACAGCAAACAACAGAAAGTAGGCTGTTTATTTTTACATTAAAAAGGGCTTCTTAAGATCCCTTTATACAAAGTTTAATGTTGCGAGTAGCTCATTTTGGGCCCATTATATCCCGCAGTATTGTTCTGGGCATTTGAGGCAGAAATCCACCGCAATGTGAACGTTCTAAACCAGCGCGTTCACAGGAACCCACTAGAAAGCTGATTTAAATTGACTTTAATTTACAGTAATTGAACACTAAATTCCTTCCATTTGACCTATAAATTAATGTAAATGAGATTTTAAAATCATGTTTTATTGTGAATTATTTGTGAATATTATTTAGACACTTAGGCTATTTAAAAATGTTAATCATTTATTAAGAAATAGATAGATGTTTAGATCTAGTAATTGAAGTTTGAAATTAGCTCCAATTGGGTAACTAACTAATTATATGCTTTAATTTCAGGTCATCCAAGTAAGATTGATTTATATTTGTTTCAGAATGCTTCAATCTATGATAACTGAAAATTTCATTCAGTTCTCTTAATTTTTAAGAAAGTTATGGGCTTTTGACTGTCCACGATCACAGCTTTTTTGTTATGTCCATAGAAAATCAATAGATGCTAATTTCTGAGTATGAAAATGGCCATAACCTTTTAAATACTTGAGATATGAAAGTAAATTAGGTGTCAAATTAAACTTATTTTTATGCTTTATCTGACGGGATAAATTGCAGAATGATTTTTAAAATCTCAAAATTTTGTAACATTGCTACACATAGGGCAAATTTGCAGCTCGTGTATAGGTAACTGGTGGGATCGGGGTAAGGGAGAAAGGGCGATTGAGAATGGGGAAGATTATGGAATTAATGTTGAATTAGTGCAAATATGTGTGAATCGAAGGACTGGTCCATGTTGTATCTATATGACAATGAAACATTTACATGTTTGCTCAGAAATACATTACATTTTTGCACATATCAGTGCCATCTCCAAGTTCCTTCAGTTGAACCAAGTTCACAGGCGCTTTGCTTGAATTATTTAATCCAAATTTGATTTCCCCTTTTCTTCAAAAATAAAATTATTTTTACGCGGTAAATCAAATCACTCTCTACTTCAGTACAGAAGCAGCTGAAAATGGTCGCCTTTCCCAGTTTTAAATTCCTCAGGTTTTCTGGCCTGTTTCTTTGCAGCATACATTTGCAGTACTTAAACTGATGCTCTCTTGGTTTTGTGAATATGGTTGAAACCAAATTGTGTCACTCACCAAACGTTCTTGTTGAGTGATCTGCTGCTGCTCTTTCAAAAGCAAGGCAATTGATTTCACCTCTTCTTCAATTGCCTGTTCTAACCAGTCCCGGTAAAACTGTGTTAATCTGAAGAGTTTATAATCATCACAATTTGCCAAGAATTCCATGAATGCAATCCTCAGACCTGTGAACATATGCAGAAAAATGGAACATTAACAATGAGTTAACAGGATACCTTATTTCCCTTTAGAATAAGACTGGGGGCTTCTGCAAATCTCACCATCTGAAAAACCACACAATGCACTTTCTGCATTATTATCAATGTCAAGGTTGAGGAGAGAATTGATAGAGTCATAGTCATAAAGTGATACAGTGTGGAAACAGGCCCTTCGGCTCAACTTGCCCACACCGGCCAACATGTCCCAGCCACACTGGTCCCACCTGCCCGTGTTCGGTCCATATGCCTCCAAACCTGTTCTATCCATGTACCTGTCTAAATGTTTCTTAAATGTTGGGAAAGTCCCTGCCTCAACTACCTAGCATCTCGTTCCCTACACCAACCACCCTTTGTGTGAAAGTTATTCCTCAGATTCCTATTAAATCTATTCCCCTTCACCTCAAACCTGTCCTCTAGTCCTCGATTCACCTACTCTGAGCAAAAGTGTGCATCTACCCGATCTAATCCTCTCATGATTTTATACACCTCAATAAGATCACCCCTCATTCTCCTGCGATCAATGAATATAAATTATGAGAAGCATGGATAGGGTAGATAGTCAGAACCTTTATCCCAGTACCAAAATATCAAACACTAGAGGACATAGCTTTAAGGAAGAGGAAAAAGTTTAAAGGAGATATGCGAATCAATGATTTTTTTCTACAGAGGATGGTGAGTGCCTGGAACGCTACTGGGGGTGGTGATAGGGGCAAAAACAATAATGGCTTTTAAGAGGCTTTTTGATAGCCACATGGATATATAGGGAATAGAGAGATATGGATCAAGTGCAGCCAGATAAGAGTTTGAGAGCCGAAGAGCCTGTTCCTGTACTGTTCTAGGTCTCAAATCACGTCAAACTAATGTCCTTTGCAACAAATCCATTCTGGTTCACCCCTTTTATACCACATGTTTATTAATATAAATTAAAATTCATGTTTCAAAACCCTTGCTACCTTAGCTCAGGGACTACCCGATCTCCTGGTTGCCAAACACTGTATTCCCCTTCCCATTCCCACACTGACTTTTGAGTCCTGGGCTTCCTCCACTGTCAGTGAGGCCAAAACGAATTGGAGGACCAGCACCTCATATTTCCCTTGGGCAGTTTACAACCTAGAGGTATGAATATTGATTTCTGCAACTTCAAATAACTGTGTCAACCCTCTCTCCTTGTCCCTCCCCCACACAAATTGCTGTACAAGTTCTAAAGTCATCTTGAGTCACATTGTCGGTAATTTGTTTTCACCCAGCCCACACCGTTACTTTTTTTTTGCACATCTTTCATTCATTTGTTCTATAACTCTCTCTATATCACCATCTATAACTCGTGTTTCCCTTTTCCCTGACCAAAACGTCACTTATTCCTTTTCTCCAGAGATGCTGTCTGACCTACTGAGTTACTCCAGTATTTGTGTTTATCTTTGGTTTAAACGAGCATCTGCAGTCCCTTCCCACATGTTTCGTCTGCAAATTGACTTTTTGGAAAATCCTGCATTCACGTCTCTTTGAAATCTTTGATTTCTGTACACTTTCCCCATTTAGAAAAAGTCTAATAGCATTTTTTCCTTCTACCAAAGTGCATAACCGTACACTTTGCTATGCTGCAGTTCAGCAGCCAATTGTTCCCTTCTGCAGACACCCAACTTCATCAACACTACCTGTCCCTCCACCTATCTTCGTATTGTCTGCAAACTTGGTCACTAAGCCATCAATTCCATCCTCCAGATCATTAACATATAGTGGACCATTAACATATAGTGGATCATTAACATACGTATGGACCCCAAATCGGCCTCTGCAGAACACCATTAGTTACCAGCAGCCAACCTGAAAATGCTCAATTTATACCCACACTTTGCCTTCTGCTCGTCAGTGAGTCCTCAGTTCATGCTAGTACCTTGACCATCATACCATGGGCTTCTATCTTGTTTAGCAGCCTCACATACCTTAAAGGGCTTCTGAAAATCCATGTAAAGAACGTCCACTGACTGACTTTTGCCTATCCTGGTTGTTACTTCAACAGATTACATCATATTTGTCAGGAAAGACCTCCCCTAAACAAAACCATGCCAACTCCAGCCTATTTTATCATCTGCTTCCAAGTACCCCTAAACCTCATCCTGAATAATCAACTCTAAAATCTTACTAAACACTGAAGTCTCTCCTCTCTTAAACAGTGGAGTCACATTTGCAACCATTCCTGACTCTAGCAATTCTTGAAAGATCACTAATGCCTCCACAAACTCTGCAGCTACCCCTTTCAGAACCCTGGCGCATAGTCCATTTGGTCCAGGTGTCCCATCATCTTCAGACCTTTCAGCTTCTCAGGCACATTCTCCATAGTAATAGCAACTGCACTCACTTTTGCCCCCTGACTCGTTTGAATATCTGGCATGTTGCTGCTGTCTTCCACTGTGGTGACTGATACGAAAAAACCTTATTCAGTTTGTCGGCCATTTCTTTATCCCCATTACTACTTCGTAATTTTCCAGTGGCCCAGTGTCCGTTCTTCCCTTTTATTCTTGATATACCTGGAAAAACTTTCAGCAAACTCTTTTATATTATTTGCTAGCTTGCATTCATATGTCATCGTTTCTCCTCATTGCTTTTTTAGTTGCCTTCTGTTTTAATGGGCTCGGTCACGAATGGCTCTAAAATGCCATCTCGCAGGCATTCTACAAATTCCTTCTCCTAGGATTCTGTACCAAGCTGATATTCCTAGTCTACCTTCATATTGAAGTCCCCCAGGACCTCTGTAACATTGTCTTTCTTACATGCATTTTCTATCTCTGGATATAACTTGTACTCTACAACCTGCCTACTATTTGGTGGCAAGTATATAACTCACATCAAATTCAGTTTATTCTTGCAGTTTCTTAATTCTACCAATAAGGATTCTATTATATTCTGATCCTATGCAGTTTCTTGTGAACGATTGACTTTGTTTCTTACCAGAGTCACCGCATCCCCTCTGCCCACCTACCTGTCTTTTGTACAAGATTATGATAGTTTTAGATTGAGAAACAAAGCTGTACCCACTATGTGATGGTCTAAGAATGAGCAGCTATGATAGAGATACAAGAACAATGCATGGAAAAAACATTTATAGCGAGAGTTGATCATCTGGAACTATTTCTTTTCAAAATTCATGAAGCAGAAAAAAAAAAATTATTTCAAAACTAGATTTGAAAGGGATTTGAAGAAAAAACTGCAGGACTATTGGTAACAAAATGGGACAGGTGGGATTGCTCTCCAGAGTGCTGGTATAGATTCAATTTGTATAATAACTGCAGAACTCCAAAAAGAACTACCCTCCAACATTTATGTCCAAGTTGCTTATATACTTCAAACAAAAGATGCTTGATGGTTGGCACATAATGGATGGGCTGAATGACCCGTAATCCCTGTATTATGGTCAGGAAACAAATTATTCTTCATGTCATCTTAGCTTGATTTCTTTTAACCTTGACCAACCACTCCGTCAAGGTTCTTCATTATTTTCCATGCTTATATCAATTTCCACTCAGAAAATAGTCCCAAATCTTTATTTATTCTGGCAAATATAATTGTTTTCATTTGAAGAACCATTCCTACTAATCTATTTAGTAGCTAGCCAATGCACTTGCATCTTCCTAGCAACAAGAATTGAACAATACCTCAGTTGCTCCAATGGAGTTGTCATCTGTGCCCTTTGCTACGAACAGGAATTCGGGAATGATTAGCGAACAACACCTCAACAGTCTAGAGAGGAACCAACAATGCCTCCAAAAAATTGTATGAAGTGGCATGATCATCATACCAATACCTCTGTGTTCATTGAAGAAATAACGAAAGCATTAAGGTAATGATTTTCATACATCAACTCTATCCAACCAGATATGACCTATGGTTGCTAGACTCTCATCTAATGTCCACAAGTCCCAGTTTGTCTATTACCATAAATGGCCCAACTTCCATGCTATGGCCCAACTTGATGAGATGCACTGTGCACTTGAAAGTGGAAAAATGGAAAACAGTAACCTCCTACCACCCCACCGTCGTTGAGGTAGGAGGGTTTGAGGTTTCCGGACTTGACCCGTGTTATGCAGGACTTATGCACGTCAAATTGATAAGCATTTAATGGCCTTTTCTTTCCCAAAATGTTCTTCCTTCTGAAGCCAGGATGGAATTTTGCAATAGGAGTTTGACTAGGTAATCACTGGAAGAGACATGCTTTAGAACATTCCAACACATATATCCCCATTGTGTCATCAAAAAAATGATGAATTGTGATCATAATTCTTAAAAGTAACTTTACCTCTCAGTACTTAACTTAGTCCAGTTTTGCTGCTATTACCATTGCATGATTTTTGCATGCGCTATATATTGCTTTTAGAAAAAACGCTACCATATAGCACTATGATTTTGGCCCATCTTACTCAGTCCTCTGTCGCTGAGGCAGCCCCGAGGACTTTTCCGATCAATGAAAAATAAAAAAAGTTATGAATGTTTAAAAATATCTTGAGATCATCCGATTGGTCCTCTCGCCTGTTAATCACCATGGTGAAGGTAATGGCCCTTCCGGTGGGGGGCCAAATGGTATGAAATTGCCTTTGAATTTGGTGACCTGCACTCTGCTTGAAATGGTATGAAATTGCATTTGAATTTGGTGGCCTGCACTCTGCTTGAAATGGTATGAAATTGCATTTGCATTTTGGTCGCCTGCACTCTGCTTGAAATGGTATGAAATTGCATTTGAATTTGGTGGCCTGCACTCTGCTGGAAATGGAATTTCAAGGAATAGCCGTGAGTGAACTGCCAGCCCACCAGCCATGTGTCAATCAACTGCCAGCCCACCAGCCATGAGTCAATCAACTGCCAGCCCACCAGCCACGAGTCAACCAACTGCCAGTCCAACAGCCATGAGTGAGTGAACTGCCGGACCACCAACCCCAAGTAACTGAGCTGCCAGCCCACCAGGCCCGAGTGATTGAGCTGCCAGCCCAAGAATCCATTCGGCCCACAATGTCCATACAAGCCCTCTGGAAACTAGTCCTTTCGGCCCGCAACACCCATAGTAGCGCTTCAGAAAGCCCCCACAACTGGCCACCAATATTGGAATTGGTGGAGAGGTGGAATATTGCGTTAGGGGACCAGCCCTCCCATGTGAATATGGCCTCCAATCCTTTCCCTTTGAAGTGCCTGGCTAAATAGCTAAAATATTGCCATCACGTGTTTATTTTCTTTGACAGTGAGTTCCAGGCACCTACCACTCTGCATAGAAATATTGATGTAAATCTGTTTTAAACATTCTTCCTCTCACCTTAGAGTTATCCCCTACAGCATTTAACATTTCCACCCTGGTACAAAACTCAGCAAAAGCAGATGGGATTAGCGCAAATAGGACATGTTGGCCGGTGTGGGCAAGTCGGGCCGAAGGGCCTGTTTCCATGCTGTATGACGCAAGGACTATCGTTAGTATCCATTTCAGTTCCTCTTCCTGCATATAAAATTACACACATAACAATTACACTATTTGATAGAACAGACATTATGATTCAAAGAAAAAATGAACATACTTGTTTTCACCGCAGATCTTGGTACTGGAGTCTCATTTGAACTTTCAGCCATGATGGGCAAATGGTACTTCCAAACGGTGATTATGATACTATAGTAAATGCAATCACGATAATTAGACAGAGATCTGATGACAAGATATCTATTGTAAACAGGGCATCAAATCTTCCCTTCCCAACCACTATAAGAGATGCTTGCTCTCATAGAATACAAAAGTCAAAACCATATAAATATGGAAAAAAAGCTGTATTACATTAAAAAAAAATTACTTAAAGGTGCAGAATGCATATCTCAATGTGACTATAGATTAGAACAGTATTAAACAATTTAACTCCTTACGACTGCCTTTTCATTCAGTAAAATTATGACTGATCTTTTAGCTCAGTGCCACTTTCCTGCATGAACACAAAATCCCATTATATACAAAATTCTATTTTTAATACATTCAGCAATTGTGCATCCATTGGTCATCAACGGTGGAGGAATTCCAAAAATACACTCCAATTTGGGTGAAGACAATTCGTCTCTCTGCCCAGAAAGGCAAATCACTTATCTTGACAATAGACGATAGACAATAGATGCAGGAATAGGCCATTCGGCCCCTCGAGCCAGCACCGCCATTTAATGTGATCATGGCTGTTCGTCCACAATCAATACCCCCTTCCTGCATCTCCCCATATCCCTTGACTCCGCTATGTTTAAGAGTTTGTCTAGCTCTCTATTGAAAGCATCCAGAGAACCAGTCTCCACTGAGGCAGTGAATTCCACAAGCTCACAACTCTGTGAAAACGTTTTTTCCTCATCTCAGTTTTAAATGACTTACCCCTTATTCTGCTTAATTAATTGCTGCAGATGGAAGCAAACTGACGAAGAGTTTCAGACACTGCTTAGTTTTTCACCAATGCAATCTGACCAGAATATTTCAGAATTTTCTGCTTTTGTTTCCCATTTCAAGCATCTTCCGTTATTGTTTTATTATTTTCAATTCATAGTTAAAAAATAGATTTGCAAATACCAGATTAATTTATTGTCTTATCTGCCAGGGTACAATAAAATTCCTTGTTTGCATAAAGGTCAAAGTAAACAGTATCTAGTAAGATAGAAACAGCATTTACCACAGCAAATTAAAAAAAACACCAAAATGGTGCAATATGAAGCAGTACCCAAGGAAACACAAAATAACCACGAGGCAGAGTTAAAACAGAGTATGTGGAAGCACCTCAGTGATGTATGAGTAAAATAAGTAATTAGTTCTGAAGTCTAATAGCCTCGTCGAAAAAAATGGTCAAAAGGCAAAAATGTCACAACTGTGATTCCAAAGGAAATTATGTATAGTAATAGATCCACGGATGATGCACATAACATTGCCAGAAAATGTAACTGCACCAAAGGTTTAGAAGAATTTTAAAATTCAGTAAGATGACAAAACTATTAAGGTGGAAATAATAGAATGAGAATAAGCTTGAACGAAACATGCAGACTGACTAAAATATTCCATGACATGTGAAGCAGAGAAAATAAATGAACTCAAGTGAACCCCCCCCCCCCCCCCCACCTAATCAAAAACAGGGAAATTATTCGGGAAAATATGAAAAATTAAAAAAATGCTTTATGAAGGCAGTGCAACATACAAAATAACCATACAAAATTCAGGAGATAAAAGATCATAAGGGGGAAGAACAAAGAAAATCACGATTAATAAATAGAGCAAATGAAATTAAAAGGGCTAAAGGTTAACAAATGCCCAATTAATGATGATCTGCATCTCAGGAGTACAAAATGTTATGTTCTTGGAAATAGTGAACGGATTTGTGATCATCTTCCAAAATTCTTTAAACCAACAAATTAGGTGGCAAATACACACCTACCATTCCAAGAATGGTGAGAAATTTGGTGCTGCACATCAATTAACAATAGTAATGGTGAAAATGCATGTATTTTCTGCATGTCTGAGGACCTGACCTCTACTTGACCCAAGTATAGCTACAAAATCACTGACCACCAGCCTTGATGGCCAAGTTAAGACTGCCTTTTTAAAAATTTGACTTAAATTCTAAAAATGGCACTGGAAATGTGGTGACCCTTTTATATTGGTTAAGAGTAATCTACTATTCCTCCACTCCTGAAATTAAGAATGATTGCGCCTATAAATAGTAAGATATTATTTTTATATGCAAAAAAAGGAATGATGTAAAGACCACACTTGGGTAAAACATTCACTGGCTTGATTAAAGTCATCATGGTTTATGAAATAAATCATGTTTAATAAATATATTAGAGTTTTGAGAATGTAATGGAGATTAAATAATGGAAAATCAGTGGGTGTGGTGCAGTTGTACTACAAAATAATTTTGCAATATTTAAATGTTGCAATGCCTTACCACATACAACATAATACTGCAAATTCAGCGTGCGTTGTCCAGGCATAATGCCAACAATGTTTTATTGCGAAATGCTTATCTGTAGCAATAAGACGACCTTACCTTTCTTGTCGTCTTTCAATGGCAGCTGTTTGAAAAGTTCTGTCTTTTTGGACCGCAAAATACCCTTTGCTGGTGCAACACACATACCAGTCCGAGGTCACTGTTGACTTCCTGCTGTCCACCGCTTTCAGTCACTCCAGGGAAATACACATAACATCTTGCAAGCAAAGCAAAATAGAGCAATATAGCATAGAAACAGGTCCTTCAACCCAATTTGCCCACAGCAAACATCATGCCCCATCAACACCTGCCTGCATTTTATCCATATCCTTATAAACCTATGTCACTGTTACTATCCAGATTTCTTATAAATGTTGTGATAGTACCTGCTCCAACCTCTCCTGGCAAGTCATTCCATATATCAACTGCCCTTTGTGTACAAAACGTTGCCCCTCGGGTTCCTATTAAATCTTATTCCCCTCACAAATCTAGGCCCCCTGGTTCTTGATTCCCCTACTATGGATTATGCATTCACCCCTATCTATTCACCTCATGATCTTATACACTTGCATAAGATCACCTCTTATCCTACTGCACTCCAAGGAATAATGGCCTAGCTTGTGCAACATCTCCCTATAGCTTAGGGCCCTCGAGTCCTTGCGCCATCCTCAAATGTTCTCTGCATCATTTCCAGCTTAAGAACAACTTTTCTTATAAAAGTGACCTAAACTGAATACAAAACGCCAAATGTGGTCTCATCGATGTCTTGACCAACTATTAACATAACCTCCTTACTTCTATAGTCCATACTTTGATTTATGAAGGTCAATGTGCCAAAAGCCTCCTTGACCACTACCCAAGGAACAATGCCACAACGCCACTTTCAAGAAATTATGTACCAATCTGCATCCCTAGATCCCGCTGCTGTACAACACGCCCGAGAGCTGTCAGTCACTGTGTAGGTTTTGCCCTGGTTAGACTTCCCCCAATGCAACACCTGACACTTATCTGTAACCATTAACCATTCCACAGCCCACCTGCCCAGGCAATCACAATCCTGCTGCAATTTTTGTTAATCATCTGCAATATTTATGATACCACCCACTTTTGTGTCATCTACAAACCTGCTGAGCATGTTACATTCTCATCCAAATCATTGATATAAGCCACAGACAAACAATTGTCCTCAAGACACTTCCATTAACTGTCCCCAGTTAAAAGTGCCCCAGTCTTCATATCTTTCTCCACAGTAAAATACGTGGTACAAGACCGCATTTAGAACACAGTGTTTTCATTTCTGGGCACCATTTTATTGAAAAGATATTGTCCAGCTTGAAAAGGTTCAGTAAAGACTTACGAGGATGTTGCCAGGACGAGAGGAAGTGAGTTATAGAGAGAGGTTGAGTAGGCTGGGTCTCTATTCCATGGGGCACCAGCCGACAGCCACTGGACAATGCAAGAGGCAGTTGGGCAGCGCTTGCAGCGCCGGGGACCGAGCTTCGATTCTGGCTGCGGATGAGGTACTGGTCTGTGTGCACGCTCTCCCGTCTCTCCCTCGCATCTGCCCCCCTCTCACTCGCTGTTACACAGCGCTCTCCTGCTACCAGTTCCTTTGAAGTTGAACATTTATGGGAGTCTCTCTGGAAGCAAGCATTTCATTGCTCATTCGTATTATAGAAAGGCTAAAGAATTCCATTGCCTTGGAATTAGCAGAATAGTGATATTCGACTGAGAAACTATCATTGTTGTGCTCCATCTGTTGTGCTCCAGTCTGGAATACATTAATTTTCCTATAATGTGACCACACGGCACCCCCAATCCTCAGATTAAATATATATTTTACACATAAATTATGAATAAAGAGAAGAATTTATACACATTTATCTTCAGCCCGCTCTTCATTCGCTTTTTCTTTATGGTGAATGACCTCTGGCAAATCCCATGATTCCTTGCGTTTTTCAGAATACCGAACTCGCTTATTCAATCCGGCAGTCCTTCCTGCTCCATGTCAGTTCTATTCTGTCCTCTGAACTCTCATAACAAACCATACCGACTTCTAGCCTCAGTCCTGCATTGAATCTCACCTCCTGCCAATTTGCTTGAAAATATAGTTTCATGAGCATTTCGATAATACATCGCTTTAAGATTTTTTTTAGAAGAAAAAAATCACTCTGGGCTTTCTCAGTGTCTACTTTTCTCGTTTGTAAATTATAATAATGTTAAATTTCGCGGGCATATTATTGTAAAAGCTTACTTAAGTTTTAACTGCTTTACATTCTACAGCGCCGCGACAAATATAGGGAGCTGGGTAGGAGGGTAAACCGTGACCTAAAATGACTCCTACCTTTTTCGCTTCATGCCCACACACACACCCTTCTCACGACCGTCACCGCACGTCTGACGAACACTAACTGACGGAGGAGACCCGGGCCCAATATGGGCCCGCCTCCGAGAATCGAACAAGCTGCAGACAACAATATTTTCTCTTCGAACGAAAAAAATAGGCACCTCTTCCGCCTTCACAACCCAACTGAGCATGCGCGCGACAACACACCCATGGTTTCCTTCAAAGTGCACCCGATGTATTTGGACCTTCCATTGGCTGACTGGGTGAAGTTAGACTAACCTAGTGGACGCCGCCACGCAGTCGCCTTTGCGGTCCGGGCGGTGGAACTGGTTTGGATTCGATGATGGGTGAATATCCTATAGTGGAGCAAGATAGACCACTCCTGCTAAATGCAATGGGCTGACGTGTAGAACGCAACGCAACGCAACGTAACGTAACGTAACGTAACGTGGGCCTTTTTTTTCCTCCATTTCCGTAACCGGACCCGACCCGACTCGCAGTGTAATCAACGTTGCGGGGCAACAGTTTGTGTTAATAAATTACAATTCTGAAAATATGGAGAAGATTTTACCAAATAACTTTTATTTCCGTAACCGGCTTCCGTCTCCGCACTATTATCCTAAGGGGTCTTTGGTGCGGAGACAGAAGCCGGTTACAGAAATGGGGGGGTACACAAATAAGCTGGAGAAACTCAGCGGGTGCAGCAGCATCTATGGAGTGAAGGAAATAGGCAACGTTTTGGGCCGAAACCCTCCTTCAGGCCCAAAACGTTGCCTATTTCCTTCGCTGTACCACAGAGAGCATATTAACGTATGGCATCTCTGTGTGGTATCTCAGCTGCACGGAGGCGGAGAGGAGAGCTCTTCAGCGCGTCGTCCACAGAGCGCAAAGGATCATTGGGACAGAGCTACCAGCCTTGGAGGGCATCTACCACACACGGTGCCTCAGGAAGGCCGTCAGCATCCATAAAGACTCATCACACCCCTGTAACGGACGGTTTGAACCACTTCCCTCTGGCAGATGTTACAAGGCCTTCTACGCCCGAACCTCCAGACTCAGAAACAGCTTTATTCCAAGAGCTAAAGCGTCTCTGAACCGGCCCTGCTGAGTGCCCCCCACCCTCCCTGGACTGTCTCCCTCGGATGGTCACGTCACACAGCTTATTTATTTATTTTACTTTTCTTTTGCATCGGTTGGAGCTGCATACTAAATCTCATTGCACTGACGTGCAATGACAATAAAAGATATTATTATTATTATTATTATTATTATTATTATGCTGCTGCACCCGCTGAGTTTCTCCAGCTTTTTTGTGTACCTTCGATTTTCCAGCATCTGCAGTTCCTTCTTAAACACGGAAATGGGGGGACCAAAGATTATAGAGCAGAGCTTTTTGCGTGGGCGAAAAAGCTAATAAAGTGAACAATTCAAGTCGCTGACTGTCTCGTGGAGGTCTGACCCGCCTTAAAAGAATGACCTTTGACGTCAGCATAGCCTTCTCCCTGGGGTTTACTGGGCCATTCTCCACTTGAAACGTATCATAAATTTTGTAAACATACCGTTGTTGGGATTCCAAGCTTAGAATCTGCTCTCTTGACCCTTGATTGGCTACGCTGCACCGAGATAAATATCAGTGTGGTGATGATTTTTCCCCCCATTTGTAATCCTGATTTGTAAATGGATGTTAATTGGAGAAATTGGAGAAACAAGAATTAGGAATGTTACAAAATTTTGAGATTTAAAAAATCAAGCCTGTAATTCACCCCATCAAATAAAGCTTAAAATAACTTTAATTTGATACCGAATTCACTTTATATCGTTTTCATACTCGAAATTAGCATCTTGTTCCCTATTGCTTTCCATTGACTTAACACAAACGCTGTGATCAAGGACAGTGAAAATCCCATAACTTTCTTAAAAATTAAAAGAACTGAATGAAATTTAGTTATTATAGATTGAAGCATCCTGAAACAAATATGAAACATCTTACTTGGATCACCTGAAATTAAAGCATGTAATTAGTTAGTTACCTAATAGTAGTAAAATTCCAAAATTGATCGTTGTGACGGAAATAGTAATAAATACCAAGACTGCCTTGAAAATTCAAAAATGTGATATTCTCAAGATCAGAACTTTAATATTATTGTATTACATGCTGTAAGTCCATAACACAGGTACAAAAATGACAATTTCTAGCAAAAGACCACGACTTTATGGAGAAGATCAGTTGCTAGCTGGTATATTGGCATATCAAAATCAGTAGCATCATCATACTCCTCAAAACTTTGACCAGACAGCACATGAGGTCAGGATTGAACCTGTCTCTCTAACACTGTTTGGCAGAAACTCCACTGTTATGCCATTGTGCTGCCCCAAATCCTGGTAAGTTGCCCCTTCCTCGCGGCCTACCGGCAGTCTGGAGCGGCGTTTCCTGGATAAAGATATCGGGAATTATCGCGTTTGCTCACTGCATTTCATCAAAACATCAATAATGCTTTAGTTTTGATGAAATGCAGTGAGCAAAC